>NC_066563.1:6126415-6366415 GCF_024679095.1 Eriocheir sinensis
TTTATTTGTTTCTTCTTATTGTTATTTTTGTTTCTTTTTCTTGTCTCCTTTCCCTATCCCTTCACACTCTCTCTTCCTCCTTCTCTTTCTCCCTTTCTCCACTTTCAACTTTTTTACACTTTATTATACTTTTTTCCCTTTCCTCCTGTCCCTTTTTCCTCCCTTTCCTTCCCTTCCAATTCTCCTTCTGTCCTTCCCTCCTCTTCTTCCCTCCATACCTCCCACCTCATCTCCCTCCCACGGACTGAAATAGGAAGAGAAGATTGCAAGAGGTGTCGCAAGAGGAAAACGAAAAGAAAAAGAAGAATAAAAAAAAGAAAGAAAAGCACAAAAGAAAAAATGGAGATGAAAAATAGACTGCAAGAGAAATAATATGAGAGGAACTGCGATTAATGAGGACGAAATGACTGGATATGAACAAAGGACGACGAAGGAAGAGGAACATACGAAAAAAATGAAGTAAAGACCGAGAGAAAAAGATGGAAAGAGGGGACAGGAAGGGGCAGTAAATAGAGCGATGACCTGCTTCTCGAAACTGGCATACGTAGAAAGGATTATTCAAGTATTTAGCGTTTTTTAATTTCTTCTCATATCTACTTAAGTTCACGAGTTTTGTTTTACAGTCTTAGCAGTTACATAAAAACCATGGGAAAAGAAAATATATTAAAACTTCTCAATTCAAAGCAGAGAAACGATGATAAACTGAAGGGAATCGTTTACTTGAAAGAGAAAATGAACTAATTGGGGAATGGCTTAGTAGAAGATATATGTTTCAGTACCGTTTTTGATACGTAAAGAAGTTAAGAATAAAAATACGCACAAAAAAAAAAACGAATAGGGGAAAGCATAATTGTTTAAGGACCCCCCCCAAAAAAAAAACGGGGAAAAGAAAGGGTCAGAATTCTACTTGCGTGAAATACAAAGAAAACAAAAGAATAGTTAATTTATGCGTTTATAGTCCTGAAGGTATTTAACGAAAGGGATATAAAAAGGGCAAGAGAATGAGATATAGAAAGATAGATAAATAAACAGAGAGAGAGAGAGAGAGAGAGAGAGATCATTGACCTAACCGTGAAATGCGTTGCTAAAAATAATCAAGCGCGCTCACACACACACACACACACACACACACACACACACACACTAACCCAAAACAACGGAAATCAACTTAGTCTTTCATAATACCCACCATAACCCTATGAAATGTGTCTTGTCTCTTCTTCCTCCTCCTCCTCCTCCTCCTCCTCCTCCTCCTATTGAAGCCCATCCCCTCCATTATCACGAAATCGAATTGCCATCAGCGCGACAGAACTATGGAGATGTTGTGTGCCCTCAAGGTGGTGGTGGTGGTGGTGGTGATGAAGGCTTACGAGGAGGAGGAGGAGGAGGAAGAGGAGGTGGTGGAGGAGGAGGCGGTGCGTGCGGAAGGGAGGTGGCAAGTGCACGGAAGACTGCCATCTGACTTTGATTTTCTGTCTGGCGCCGCGTGATGCGTTGGCGGGGCATGTGAGGGCAAAATCCTGACTTTTCATCCTCGTTTTATCCCCTTCCTCCTCCTCCTCTACCTCCATCCCCCTCCTCCTTCTCCTCTACCTCTTTCTCCGCTCTTCCCTTCTGCGCCTCCTGTTGCATGGGTTTTCCTAGGCCGCCAAAATAATGCCTGGTGGGACTCCCTGGTGATCGTCCTTTCCTCTCCCCCTTTTGTCTCTCCCTCCGGGCCCGTCTTTTGTTATGTGATTCACCCTCCCGCCAGCACTTTCTTCCGGGGTGAGTTTTGCCTCTCGTTAGCTTCGTATTTCAGCTGGATCTCTTTTTCTTTCTCTCTCTTTCTGTTTGTGGGTTTGTGTGTCTGTATGTCTGTGTGTGTGTGTGTGTGTGTGTGTGTGTGTGTGTGTGTGTGTGTGTGTGTGTGTGTGTGTGTCTCTCTCTCTCTCTCTCTCTCTCTCTCTCTCTCTCTCTCTCTCTCTCTCTCTCTCTCTCTCTCTCTCTCTCTCTCTCTCTCTCTCTCTCTCTCTCTCTCTCTCTCTCTCTCTCTCTCTCTCTCTCTCTCTCTCTCTCCACCCCAGTAACACCCGCCCACCACAGGCAACTCAAATATAATCTTCCTCGCCAGATTGAATCCTTTGGCCGCGTATTACTGGGCAAATGAACAAACTTGTGGCGCCAGGAGAGGGAGAGAAGTGCGAAAAAAAATCGACCCCTTACGGAAACACAGAGAGACAGATAGAGAGACAGACGGACCGACCCCACGTCACACCCACACATATCCCTGCCAATACAAACATAACCCATCTTCTCCCCCTACACATACACATCATCCCCTACACCCCACATACGGACACAAACATACCCCACACACAAAAAAAGTCTCCTTCCTTCTCATACTTTATCATCGACCCCTTCAAAAGTTCCCCCCTCCCCCTACACACACACACACACACACACACACACACACACACACACACACACACACACACACACACACACACACACACACACACACACACACACACATAACCTTAAACACACACACAACCCTTCTTTTTCCCCACACAACCCCCCAACACACACACAACCTCCCCTCCCCAACACACACACACAGACACACAAATCCCCCAGTGCAAGTCTATCCAGAAAGCTAATGACTCGGTTCTCTTTCCCTCCCTCCCTCCCTCCCTCGCTCCCATAATGACAAATGCGTAACTCCAGGGAGGACTAATGAGTTTTCAGTCTCTCGGTCCTAGAGTAAAAGGAATTAGGGGACGATTAGAGGTGGTATCAGCAGTTTGGGGTCTACGCTCGCCGTGCATAAACAAGTGTGTAGCAGATGTGTGTTTCGTTTGGTATAGCATTTCCGTGTCTTGTGTTTGTGTTCTCGTGTGTGGGAAGTTGAGTAAGAGCAGACGAAGGTGGTGTAGGCGATGAAGAAAAAGCAGATGGAGGAGGAGGAGAAGGAGAAGGGTGGCGGTGGTGGAGGCAAAGGGGGATGAGCAGAAGGAGGGAAGAAAAAAATAGAGGGAGGAAAAAGAGATGTGTAAGCAAGGAAGGAGGAGGCGGAGAAGGACGACTGAAAAAGCAAGTGAGGAAAGAAGAGTAAGAGGCAATGTAAGTATAGGATAGGACAGAGGAGAAGGAAAAGATAAAAAAATGATGCAAGTAAAAAGAGAGAAAAGAAAGGGAGTTGAGAAACAAGTGTGGAAAGAAGGATAAATTATGACGGTGAAGGAGAAGAAGAAGACGGTGAAGAATACTTGTAGGAGGCATAACGGACGGAAATATGAGAAGAGAAAAAGAAGGCGTGGGAGGAGAAAAAAAACAGGTGTGCGTGGGAGAAGAAGAGGAGAAGGAGGAGAAGCAACCGGAGGAGATTAAAATAAGAAAGAGGAGAGGAGGGAGGCGTAGGAGTATAATAACATATGTGGGTAGGAGATGAGGAGGAGGAGTAAGAGGAGAAACAGGCGTAGGAGGAAGAGGAGGAGGAGGAGGAGGAGGTGGAAGATGAGAAGCAGGCGTAGGAGGAGGAGGAGGAGGAGAAGGAGGAGGAGAAGGAGGAGGTGGAAGATGAGAAGCAAGCGTAGGAGAAGGAGGAGGATAGCAAAAAGTGAAAAGCCAATAGCGCATCACAGGATATTGCCTCCCGATACAAGTTTACAGGTGAGGTGTTTCAATATGCACTTACCTGAGTTATTAACTTGAGAAAGCTTACCTGAGACCGACGACGGGGGAGGAAAATTAATAAAAAAGAGAGAATATTCGAGTTTCTGATTAAAATGTCTGAAATATATACTGATGCGCCGAATAATTAAAAGGGGAGAATATGAATGTTTTACTGTTTTAAAGGTGTTAGTGAAGAGGAATATAAAGCGATCCCGATAAAAAAATATCATCCTAAAGCGGCTGTAGTATTGAAATGAGATGAAAAAATAGGAAAATATGAGTCTTTTAACGTTTTCTGTAGGTTTTCTGTAGTGGGGGAAAAGAGGAAATAATTGAAGTGAAGAAAAAAAAAAAAGAATGAGCTGGGAAAGAGCGAAAGAGGGAAGCAAGAAAATATACATGTAGAAAACAACGAAAGAAAATGAGAAAGATTACGTAATGTGAGAAGATGAGAAAGATTACGTAGAGTGAGAAGATGAAGAGAAATATGAAGAAAGAAAACAGCAAATAAAAAGAGTCAGATGGGAAAAAAATATGAATGAAAAAGATGAATGATAGTCAAGGTAAGCAGAAAAATAAGAATGAAAAGAGTGAAGAAATAGGGAAAAAATGCTGTAGCGGGAAATGAAAATGAAAAATATCAGAAGAAAAAGGACGAAAATCACCTGAAACTTATCAAAAGGAAAGTGAAAATGAAATTCACCTAAAAATTATAAAATGAGAAGTGAAAAAAATAGACCGAAAATCACTTGAACGACAGCTGGGCAGGTATTTAAACGCCCTCCCACCAGGTACACCTCCCATGGGTGGCCGACAGGTGATCAGGGGCAGCACAGGTGTGTCTGGGCGGCGACAGGTGTGCGGCGGAAATCGATGGTGGTGGTGGTGGTGGTGGGGGTGGAGGGAGGGTGGTGGTGGTAAGAGAGATGTTGGATGTTGTGGAAGAGGTGTTGAATGTCATATTAGAGAAGAAGAAGGAGGAGGAGGAGGGGAGAAGGGGAAGAGGAGTAAGAGGAAGAAGAAAAAGAAAAGGAAGAGGAAGAAAAAAACGATAAGAAATTAGAAAAAGAAAACGAAGAGGAAGAAAAAACTATAATAAATTAAAATAAGAAGGAAAAGGAATATGATGATAAAAACAAATAGATAAAATATTGCAGGAGACCCCACATCTACATCTTTTCCCTATTTTCCTTTCTCTTCCATAATTTTCCTACCTCTGCTCCTTATACTCTACATTTTCACACATCTCCTTACCTCACGATACACCTTCTATATACACACCTCTTCCTTGTCATCTCTTTCACTGATCCCTACCGACCAACCAACTGAATAAGCTTCCAAACCTCTCAAATCCTCCTTTACAAACTTGCACTTCTCCTAATATTACAAACTTGCACTTCTCTTAATATACATCATTGCACATTTCTTTACCTCATTCAAGATGTTTCCTATCCATACCTCCTCCTTGCCATATCTTTCACTCATCCCTATCGACCAACCAACTGAATAAGCTTCCAAACCTTTCAAATCCTCCTTTACAAACTTGCACTTCTCTCATTATACATCATTACATATTCCCTTACCTAATATAATACCCTTCCTATCCATACCTCTTCATTGCCATCGCTTGCACTCTTACCAACCAACCAAGTAACTCAACAACCTTCCAAACCTCACAAATCGTTGCACTCTTGCCTGTTTACACTCACGTCCTCGTAAACTCCATCATCCACCTCTCAAGTTCCTCTTCCTCCTCCTCCTTCAGCTCCTTTTCCTCCTTTGGCTGTGTATCAGATCCCTTTTATGTCATCTCTGAGGGACTACTCTTCTCCTAACGACGTTTTCCTTCGAGTTATGCATCCCCGGCAGGGTCCTCAGGCTTTTAAAGGGCTTGTTAACTTCACAGACTGAGATGCTGGGGTACAGAAGCCGCCCCGTGTCAACCCTTCCCTGAGTGCGAGGAGGAGGAAAGGAACGGTGAAGGTCATGCGACGGGGAGGTGGAGGACGAAAGGGAGGAGAGGAGGGAAGGAGGAAGTGGAAAGGGAAAGGATATTGGAGGAGATGCGAAGGAAACTGAGGTGGAGGAGGGAAGGAGGAAGTGAAAAGAAGAAGGAATGTTGGAGGAGACAGGAAGGGAGGAGAGAAAGAGGTACGAAAATGTGAGAAGTGAAGGAGGAAGTGAAAGGGAAAAGGGAATGTAAGAGGAGACGGGAAGGAAGGAGAGGTAGATGTATTCGTAGGAGATAAGAGGAGGGAAGGAGGAAGTGGAAGGGAAAAAAGAGTGCTGGAAAAGATGGTAAGGAAAGTGAGGTGGAGGTACGAAGATGAGAGGAGCGTAGGAGGAAGTGGAAAAGAAAAGGAATACTGGAGGAGACAGGGAAAAAGGAGAGGTTGAGGTACGAGGAGAAGGGAGAAACTAGGACCAGTATAGGGAGAGAAGGTAGAGGTACAAACATGACAATACTTTCTAACGCACAAAAAATAGATTCATGTTTTGCTCTTCGTCTTTGCAGGGATGGAAGCAAGGCGTTGGACTGAGCTCAACCGTCATCGTGGATCGGTAAGTACAAGCTTCACGCCACCTATTCCTCCTCGCCTTGTCTTTAGAGCATGATGTCCCTCCCTCCATCAGGTTATGATCTTCTTGCGTGCCTCCTTCTGAGCCACCATTCTCACGAGCTCTTTCTCCGACACCTGTTAGCCTTTGAAGACTTACATGAGGAAGCAAACACCCAGACTTTCGTTTCCCCGTGATCACTACGCGGCTCTTATAGCTTTCTACTTCTGCTTGGTATAGTGGAGGAAGGCAGTGTTGTGTCGTTCGTGGCGGGGTGTATAGAGGGAGTGTTGGGTGACTTTTACTCCGCGAAAGTGTTTACGTACAATTATGAGCGGGTGATCAGAGATGGAAATCAGAAGATGACGCGGTGCGCACTTGTCCGAGGACCAGCGACAGGAAGATATGATACAGGAGCCACACCTGTCGCCCCCCTGTGTGCCTCGCCAAACCGAACCTCCCCGTGTGGACTGCACAGGATGTTTTAGGTAAGATCTTTACAATCAGTCACCTAGTACTTATTTAAATGCACAAATAATACAGACAACAATATATCGTATTCAAGTATTCAGGTGCACACAATCGTCATCTTTAAGTTATTGTTTATTTATATGGGATAAATTTATACTTTTTTTCTTGTTCAAATGTCGTCTTTTGACTTTTAAGATATAAATCTAATAAATTCTAGACATTATATATTAATAGGTGACGGCAAACTATTGTATTTTGATATTCTGCCTTCTTTACAGTTCCTATTGGTGCCAAAGACTGTCGCTCCCACAGCCCGGGTGTTCGCGGCTCACCGCTCAGCTCTTTAGGTTTGGTCATATCTATACCTCGATATCGTCTTGTAGTAAACCATTGTAATTTTCGTATTTTTAATTTGCCCCAAAGACATCATGTTTATTATTAGTAATGAAAACAACTTAAGATATGCAAATAATGAGGTTATATTTATCATATGTTTTTTTTTGTTTCAATAAATTTGAATAAACTTTTATCTATATTATTTTATTTCGCAAAAGGGTATATTTTCCTAAACCTAAGTATTTAAATTACTCGGCAAGAGCGTGCCTGTTTTGGGTTACTCTTCCCTTCCTTTCTACAGCTTCTCCATAGTAAATTAACCTTGATTCCTAGCCTTTGCGAGCATTTTCTGTGCATTTATTCTCATTTCAACAGTTTTGGTGTAACATTATTATACGTAGTTATTTGTGGCTTAATTTACTTACTTTGCATATATTTTTAAGCAGCACATAAGCAGAAAGAAATAATTTGATGCAAAAAAATAGGAGAATATGCGGGATTATTAATAGGAGAAGTGGTTATGAGACGGGGATATGAATGTAAAACCGGTGAGAAAAGATATGTCAATAAAAAGCAAAGGGAGGAGAAGAGAGGTGTGTAAAGAGATGGATGGGAGGTGGATGAGAGTGAAGGCGGGCACAGGGAATCAGGAAGGGAAAACATAAAAACAAAGAAAGGTAAAAAAAGAAGGAAGGGGAGGAGAGATAAAGAGAAAAATGAAGCGTCGTTCGAAAAAAAGTGAATGGAAGGAAAGTAGAGTTTAAATGTTTATCTTGCTTTGTCAGAACTTTAGTAGATAGATAGATAGATTGATAGGTAGATAGATAGTGAGGGAAAGAGAGAGAAATAACACACCTGAGTAATAAAAGTCCCTCCTTATCCTCTTCTTCTTCCTCCTCCTCTTCCTCCTCCTCCTCCAACTCTTCCTCTTCCTACTCTTACTTCTCCTCTCTCCTTTTTTCCTCGATTCCCTGATCAACATCCCCACTTCTCCTCCTCCTCCTCTTCCTCAATCTCTTCCCCTTTCTCCCCCTTTCTTCCTCCTTCTTCTCCCCCACCTACACCTCCATCATCTATTCTTCCTCCTATTCTGTTTCCTTTTTCCCCAATGCCTTCTACTGTTTTCTGCTTCCCCATCTCCTCCTTTTCTTATTTTTCCTCCTCCTCCTCCTCCTCCTCCTCCACCTCTTCCTCCTCCTCCTCCTCCTACCTCACCTGCACCTTCATCATCTATTCTTCCTCCTAATCTATTTCCTTTTCCCCCAATGTCCTCTTTTGTTTTATGCTTTCCCATGTCCTTCTCTTATTTCTCCTCCTCCTCCTCCTCCTCCTCCTCCTCCCCTCGCCCCTCAGAAGGAAGAATTTAATCCCGACAATCTTTCGTCTTGTTGTCCGGATCTCCCTCAGGATGAGCCCATTTCCTCCCTTCCTCCTCTCCTCCACCTCACATCCTCTCACTTCCCTCCCCTCATTCTCTTCCCTCTCCTCCTCTTCCTCCTCCTCCTCCGACCCGGACTCCGATTCCTCCCTCCCTTCCCTCTCCTATTCAAACTTCTTCTTCCTCTTCTCTTCTCTCTCTCCCATCTAACTTTATCTAATTTTTCTTCTGTTCCTTCTGTTTTTCTTTCGTCCCTGTGTCTTCTCTTATCTTTCGCTTTCTCTCTTTGTCTCTGTCTATCTACATCTTTATCCTTCTTTTCCCCTTTTTATTCTTTCATCTACAACGCCTCTCTTGTCTCTATTATTATGTCCTTTTTTCTTTTAATCCTTTTTCTCTCTACTTTTATCTTCCATATTCCTTCTGCTTTTACCTTCAATATTTTTCTTTCTCTCCTCCATTTCTTCCATTTCTCCTCTCCACAACATCTCTCTCCTTTTTTTATCTCTGATCTTTTACTTTTCCCATCCATTCTTCCTTCCCCTTCCTCTTCCTCCCTCCCTGGCCTTCATTTTCTCTCTCTTCCTTTTCTTACCCAGTTGATCCACACTTCTTCCTTTTTGCATTCTTTATTTCTTTCCTACCTTCCTTCCTTCCTTCCTTCCTCCTTCCTTCCTTCCTTCCTTCGTCTTCCTCTCTCTCTCTTCCGTCCCTTACTAAAATGCTACACACTTTTCTTGTTTCTTCCCTTCCTTCCTTCCTTCCTTCTTTCCTTCCTTCCTTCCTTGCTTCCCTCCTTCGTTCCTTTCTTCGTCTTCCTCTCTCTCTTCCATCCCTTACCAAGATGCTACATACTTTCTTTGTTTCTTTCCTTCCTTCCTTCCTTCCTTCTTTTCCTCCTTTCTCCTTATCTTCTTTATCTTCTCTCTCTCCCTTCCTTCACTACCCAATATGCTTCACTTCCCCCGTCCCCACACTTCCCCCAGAGACCCTTTACCTACCTTACCCGCAAACCCTTCCCTTGTAAATTGTTTCACTTTCTCCTCTTGTCTCGCCTCTCTGTTTTATTGCTCTTTGTTTTTTTTTTCTCTTACTGTTGTTTGTTTTGCTTTATTTTATTTTCATCTCAGTGCGTTTTCGGATTAAGGGAAATTTTGTTTGTTTTGTATTTTTTCCCTTTTTGCTTGTTCTTGTTATTTTCTTTGTGTTCTTCTCTTTTTGTTGTTCTTGTTGTTCTGTTGTTGTTCTTGCCTGTTTTTTTCTTCAGTGTTTGTTTGTTTGTTTGTTTGTGTTCCGATTTTATTGCTGCTAACTCTTACTACTTCTACTTTATTTTTTTCTTCTTTTTTTTCTTCTTCCTCTTGCTCTTCTTTTTTTCCTCCTCTTCCTCATTTTTTTTCGTTTTTTCTTCTCTTCCTCCTCATCCTCCTCCTTCTCCCCCTCCTCCTCCTCCTCCTAAGGTATATTGCTCCCTATTAGCATATCAAAAGAGAGTGTCGCCAGCAAGATACACAGGCAAGTTTTCCATCAGCGCCAAGGAGGAGGAGGAGGAGGAGGAGGAGGAGAAGGAGGAGGAGGAGGACAAGTTGTTTCCGACTGTGATGTGCTCCTTGGGTTGCTTTGTGTTCCCTGTTCCTTCCTTCATTCCTGTTCTTTTAGTTCCTGTTTCTCTGTGGCTCCCTCGTGTAGTTCTCCTCGGTTTTCTTTTGCTCCTCTTCTTCTTTCTTTTCTCGTTTTTTTCTCGTTTTCGGCGATTTTTTTGTTGATCTCACGGTTATGTTTTGCTTTCTTTAATGGTGTGTTTCTTTTAGTCATTGTTTTTTTCTTTTTTTTCTTACCTTTTTGTCATATTGCTTTTTTTTTTGCAGGCGTTCTTTACTTTATATTTTTTTGCGATCGTTCTTTACTTCATTATTTTTTTGCAGTCGTTCTTTACCTCTTAATATTTTTTAGTAGTCGTTCTTTACTTCTTCATAAGTAGTCGTTCTTTACTTCCTAATAATTTTAGTAGTTGTTCTTTGCTTCTTAATATTTTTTAGTAGTCGTTCTTTACTTCTTAATTATTTTCTCTAGGCACTATTTCTTTTCCTTTCTTTAAACTTTCCTCGGTATTTTTTTCAGCTTATTTACACAGCTTAATCTTCTCTTCTTTTTTTTTAGTGACTGTTCTCTTGTCTACTTTTTCTGGTTTGTTTTTCCTTTTTGCCTTTGTGTTGAGCGTTTCATCTGCATATCTTTTTTTTTTCAGTTAATTTTCTCCCCCTCTTATCCTTCTCCCTCTTCTTGCTTCCATTTCCTCGCTCCTCCAACTAATCTCTATATCAAGGTTCTTAAGTCCAGGTGACCAGCAATCTGCGTGTCTGTTGTTTCGCGACCCCAATACACCTGTGCATGTTTGCCTTGAACCTGCTCTTTAGGGGACCGAAGGCGCCTGTCACGTAGCTCCCTGTTCGTGTGCTTACCTCTGTGTTTTGTGCATGGATGTTTGAGCAGGTAATGTTTGTTCTTTATGTGTTTGTGGGGGGAGGGTTGTGTTTGTGTGCGTGTGTATGTGTGTGTGTTGGTGGGTGAGTGTAGGTGTGGGTGTTTTTTTTTTTGTGTGTGTGTTATTTGCCCCAGTAAAAAGATTGTTTATAATGGACATTTATTGACAAGCTGTAATTTTTCTGATACTGGTGGCCGACACGTTTCTTTGTCTTTGTTACTATTTTTCTTATTTTCGTCGTTTTCTGTGTGTGTTTCTGTACTTAATTCTGGATTATTATATTTTGTCATCATCATCTTTGTTTCTCTGGCGATTATGATTCTTTATTATTGTTATTCTAATCATCACCATCTTGATAATTGTCCTCTCATAAAAGTAGCTCATCTCGCAGCAAACAATCCACAAATTCAAGAGCTAAATAAGAAACGCAACACATTTGACTTCCAAGGAAAAAATCGCACCGTAAAATGTAGTATCATAAGCCTTCTACCACTCAAAGAAATATAATACAGCTTTTCTATACAACAAAAAGGGCAGGTCAAGGGGAAAAAAACATATCGTCACCTTCGTAAACCGCCTAAGTCATTATTTCCTACTTTACAGGAAATCATAAAAGAAATGTCATTATCTCATTTGGCTTAAGATTTAGGCGGGAATGAAAAGGTCAATTCCAGAACACTCAAACCCTGAATGACGAAGGCAATACATACGAAAAATGGGCGTCGCATGTTGAAAAATTGATGTAAACAAAAACCTGGAAATCGCTGAAAAATGACTTAGGCGATTATTTTATGACGACGACGAATACACAGCAGCAACAAAGAAAAACGCTCCTCCTTCGCAACATACAAAAAGTTATCCGCAAACGTAAATAAATCTAAAAAAAGGAAATATGGTTTTGTGAAGATTGCTTGTCACTCGGCGGCCACTTTGTAGATGGGACAAATTACTCGGAGAGGAGCAACTCGATCCCCTCAACTCCTTCAGCCTTCAACAGGTTCTTTGTGTGAGGCAACGAGGACGCTCCCCTTGACGCCTCTCGCCCTTCTCCACTCTCCTCTCAGCCCTCCTTCCGGCCCGTCCCGCCTCTTCATCGCCCCTCCGCTCACCACTCTCGACTTTGTACCACGCAAGGACGCGGCTTTCCGTGTCTCGAGGAGGGTCGTCTGTACTCAAGGCTCAAGAGTGTTTTCTTCTCCCTCGCTCTGCATTTACAGCTGGAAACTAAAGGACATTCCGGGAAAGGTTTTATTTTCGTTGGCGTCATGTAGTGCTAGGATAGAGGTTTATAGATGCTTGTAGTACTTAAAACAAGTGTATTTTCTTTCCTATCTCGGTGCGTTAAGGCCTGAAAAACAAAGGGTATTGCAGTTGAGGGAATGCTTTCGCTGTCGTCAAGTAGTGTTGGGATAGAGATTGATTTTAACCTCATACCAGAGCGAGGTAGACATACGTATGATACCTTTTCTAACGTTTAATCTAATTGAGGATGCTCTGTCTCCTTCCTCAGTACTTTTTTTCTGTTACTCATTATTCTAACGTTTATTTTTCGTCTATTTCTGCCGCACTGTTTTCCCCTGTCCTTACATTTTCTTTCTTCTTTTGATTTTGCATTTTTCTAAGTTTCTCCATGTTAATCTTATTTTTCTCAGTATCTTTTTCTTCATTACCTTGGGCATTTTGAGGATTATTCTTCTTTATCGTTCTTCTTCCATATTACTATTTTTCTGTTGCACTGCTTTCCCGTACCTGCCGTTCTCCTTCTATTTCTTTAGCTTCTTTCCTCTCCGTCGTCACCCACACGGTCGAAGAAGAGAACATGACAGCGTGCGTATCGACACCTCATCCCGCCTCTGTCGCGTCTGGAAAAACAACACCTTACATAACCACTGCCTCGTCTTTGTTGCCACTGGACTCTTTTTGTAAAGCTGAACCGCAACTGTTACATCATTTCCCGGTCTGATGTCTCTCCCGGACGCCTCGTGAGATCCCTTTGATCCTCCGCATTGTCTTCGCCTCACGCTAAACATCCTTATGGACGCATCAACACAGTCGCTTCGTCGCTTTTTTCTCCCCGTCCACAAATACAGATCCGCCTTAATGTTCGCCGCGTAATCCCTTTTTCCTTCCTTCTCCTCCTCTCTTCCAGCCCGCCTCGTTCCCTCCATCAGTGATATGCCTTGCCCTGAAAAAAAAAAAGGTCTTTGTCGTCTTTTCAAGGTCCTTGCTGGGCTTTTTATTTCTTTTCTTTGATTGTCTGTGTCTGTTCTTCCTGTGTATTCCTATGTATTCCTATGTATTCCCCACCTCCTCTTTCCCGTCTCTTCCCGTTTCTTTCTCTCCTAATCTTCTTCGTCCTCTTCCTCCTTTCTTCCCCCTTTTGCTCCTCCTACTCCCTTCCCTTTCCCTGGCTACCTGGAGATTAACACTTCCTATTCCTGCGGAGTGTCAAAACTCATCAGTGTTTTTCTTTTTAGTTTCACTCACAAATTACACAAATACGAGTCGAGGTGATCGCACATACTGTTTGTTACTCAATCTATCTCTTAGCATGAAGGGTGAGTGTGTTATTACCTGAAGAATCACCTTTGCATCGAGTTTTTCTGATCATTAGTAGCAGCATAGCAAATAATGAAAAAGTGATTGCACGTATTACCACTTCAATCTCGTTTTATGTTCATATCGTTCTTAATATCTACGCTTCAGGGAGGTGTTTCATTAATAGGAAAATAACAGAACATTTTGCATCCACATACTGTTCTTTTGTTACAGTTATGTCTCGGTAAAACAGAAAACGCTCTCTGTTATTCTTTCTTCTCTCTCTATTTCTTTGCAATTTTCATATCTTTGTTATTTTACTTTATGTATTTTATTTACTAAGTATATTTATTTTTCTTTATTTCATTTGTCATTTCTAAACATTTTAAGAGTTGCCTACATTCGCTTCTTCTATTTTTCGTTGCCTTTAGTGTTTTTAGTCCTTAGTGCCAGGCAAACGCTGGGCTCTTTTTCTTTCCCCGCCTCGTGACGTGTTTTGCCGCACCGCCACACGGGAACTAACGCGATTACCCGCGGGTTTTGACTATAATGAAGCAGCTTTTCAATCTTTAGATTCAATTACTAAAAACCTCTCCAGACCCATTCCGGCGCCCTCAGCCCGCCGCGCTTCTCTTCATCCACCTCCTCCTCCCCTTCCTCATCCTCTTCCTCCTCCTCCTCCTCCTTCTCCTCCTCCTCCTCCTCCTCCTTCTCCTCCTCCTCATCTCCCCATCCAAGCTATCTTGTTTATTTCACTGTAAATCTGTGTGTGTATATGTGTGTGTGTGTGTGTGTGTGTGTGTGTGTGTGTGTGTGTGTGTGTGTGTGTGTTTGCGTCCCTTTTCTCTTCCCTGTTTCTGTTCTTTCTAATCAACACTACAAGTCTTCAAATTCTTCCTTACCCTCTCTTATTCCTTTCCACATTTACATTCTCCTTCAGTACATCCCAGATCAGTTCTAAGAGTCCTCCTCTCCTCATCTCCCTCCCTCATCCTTCCCTCTGTTTCTTCACCTCCCGCTCTTCCCTAAACCAACACTGAACGTCGTTTGTTATTCTCCCTCGGTGATCAGACAACGGGTGTTCAGCGCGACCGAGAGATGACGCGAATGTGGCTCATCTGCATACATAGTGGTGTTCCGAGGTAGCGGTAAAGTGATTGCCTCTCAGTCGCGGTGCTCTGAAACCTTCCTGACTGGCTGGCTGGTGAGGTCGATGACAGTCAATATTATGTTTTTTTTTGTGTGTGTGTTGTATGCAGGTGTTGTGTTTACGTCTTGTTTTGGTTGTTGAAATTGTGTTATGTGTTACTCTGTTTCTGTTGGTGGCTGACTGGCTGGCCGGGTCGCTGATATAGTCAATGTTATTCTTTTTTGTGCGAGTAGGAATCAGGTGTAGTTGTGATTATTTCTTGTTTTGGGTGTTGTAGTTGTGTGTTTTGTGGAAGAATTTGTTTACTCTCATTTTTTTGGGGGGGACCGGCTGGTTGGCGTGTTGGCTGGGGCTCTGATAGTTATCGTTATTCTTTTTTGGGTTTGTTTAGTATGCAGGCGTTGTTGTGTTTACTTACTGTTCTGATTGTTGTAGTCGTGTGTTTGTGTTTAGTCTCATTTTTTTTCTGATTGGTAGTGTCCTGTGTTGTTTTGTATTACCAAGTATATTTTCTGGATATTTTTTTGTGTGTGTGTGTGTGTGTGCGTGTATGTGTGTGTGTATGTGTGTGTGTGTGTGTGTGCGTGTATGTGTGTGTGTGTGTGTGTGTGTGTGTGTGTGTGTGTGTGTGTGTGTGGTGGAGGATATTTTGTATATATTTTAATCTCACTTTCTATTTGCATAATGCCAAGTATCATTTTGCAGAGTCGCGTTCTCTATGCGTTGTGTAATGTCACGAACTATCAATTTCCACTCACTTCCTATTCAAACAATATCACGTTAACTTTTCAGAATAACGTAGTATTGAAATTGTGCAGGTCATGAAGTGTTTGCAAGGGCACATTCTATTTCAACAATGTCAAGGAAAGGTTGTAGTCCTATACTTCAGGAAAAATGGAGAGACATTAGAAGTAGAAATTTAAATGAAAGCATGGCTGGGAAAGGATGGGGAATCAATGTGAAGGGTTAAAGAAGACACGTTGAGGAAATTAAAGGAGCGTGGGTAGGAAAAGCTATTGAGGGAAGGAAAAACTGTGCCGTCATTTCCTAGATAAACAATGCCTCGTAAATTCCTTATAGGTAGATATTTTTACACGTTACCAACTCTCACATCAAGTATTTCTAATGGCAAAAAAAAGGTACAATCCGTTCTCATGAGTGTTTTGTAGAGTTCACGATACAGAAGAATGGTTAAACTACCACCAGGGTCACAGAAGTACCTACCCATCGAAATACCCAGATATCCTATGTAAGCCTTATCAAATATGTATAGTTGGGCGTCGAAATGTTTAAGAATACGGCCCTGAGTCTCGTAGCTACAAGTTGCGTAATATAATATCTGGATAAAGTTAAAAATGCTTACAGACACGAGTTCTTCAATTTTCCTTCCCCCGCTGCACCGATTCCGTTCATTACTACCTGCCACACTCTCCCCTCCATCATACTTCACAGCCCTCCCTCACCCCTTCACCCCTTGCCCCTGCGTGCTCTCCCCTGCCACCTCTCCCCTTGTTATCTTCTCCTCTGGTCCCTCCAACCCTGCATCCTACTCCTCTTTCCTCTTCTCCCCTTCCACCATCCCTAAGAGCAGGCCCCTTTCCCCTTGTTATCTTCTCTCCTTTCCCCTCCACCCCTATATCCCTGCTCTTTCCTCTTCTCCCCTTCCACCATCCCTTACAGCTGCTCTCTCACTGCTTACCTCTTCCTTTCCATTCCCTCGCTCCTGCTCTCTTTTGCCTGTTTCTCCTTCTATCCTGCCTCTGTCCTTGCCCCTGACTACCTCAATCCATTCCATTCCCCTGGTTTCTTTGCTCTTATTACCTATTCCTCTTTTTCTCTCAGTTCAATCACCTCTTTCCTTCACCTCTACCCTCCCCAACCCTTCTATTTCTTGCCCATCTCGCTTTTGCTTCCATTATCGTTGTGCCGTCGTCTTAACACTTTTTCTACTCTCTCGAACCTGTACTCCCTCCCCTTCCGTAGCGCTCTCCTCCTCCGCTTCACAGTCCTCAGAGAAACCGTCGATAAGGCCACGGAAACGCACCCAAGCACCTTCCTCGCCCTCACGCAGCCAAAACGTCGACTTTCCCAAAAGAGCACTTCTCCATCTCGGCAAGGCGCACCCCGGGGGAGGATTTACGCCCACAGGGGAGAAATTCCTCTCTTCGGGGGTGGATTAGAAGGTCAAACTGCAGCCCCATGAATCCCGAAAGTCCTCCGGCAGGTGTGTAACGACCCCGAGCGAGGCGACGAGACGACACGAGACGACCAGAGAGGACCATCGGCTCGGTAATGAAGCCAAGGTGTCATGAGTCGTCGTTCTCCCCAAGGTGATGCGAGGCTGGTGTGGAAATTTATTGGTACTTAGCGGCGAGAGAAATCCTCGTGTCGCGGGGTTCCCTTCCATTATGAAAATTACTCACAGTGAACTCTTAGGGAGAATGCGTGTGAGCGGCGCCGTCCACATCATCACATTTCCCGAGGGAGCGCGCCGCTAAAGTGTCAGGGTTTAGGTTGTCGGAGGAGTCGCCGCCGCCGCCGCCACCGCCGCCGCCGCGTTCCCTGCAGCCTGGAGACGGAGTTATGGGCGAGGAGGAGAATAAAGAGGAGCAGGAGGAGGAGGAGGAGGAGGAGGACGGGTGGGATTGAGGTACGTAGAAGAAAAGAGAAAAAGAACGAGATGAAAGAAGAGGATAGGAGTATTAGGAGATAGAGTTGGAGGAGGAGGAGGAGGAGGAGGAGGAAAAGAAGAAGGAGGAGGAGGAGGAGGAGGAGGAGAAGGAAAAAAGAGGAGGAGGAGGAACACAAAGTAACACAAAGAAAGAACAAACAACAGCAGACCTGATGGTCCTTACGAGGCTGTTAGTGACAAGCTACACTAACTATCTAATCAAAAGTGGAAAATGAAGGACAGCAAAGGCGAAGGGGAGGGAGGAGGAGGAGGAGGGGAAGAAAAGGAAAATGAGTGAAAGGAGAAGGAAGAGGAAGAATCGGACGAGGGTACCTGAAGGAGTAAGAAGTATTAGGATCTGGACAAAGAGAGCTGGGGCACGAGAACGAGAACGAGCGATACATGAAGGCGAAGGAAAAAGAAAGAGCAATGTATGAGAGCGTAGGAGGAGCAAGGCGACGCGTCAAGGCCCCCAACCACTCCATTCCTGACCCGGAGTTTATTACCGCCTTGGGACCCATTACCGCGACGACCTACGGAAGGCGTGACTAGGGTTTGATGGGGCGTAGGGGCGCTGTAGCTGACTGATGGGGATAATGGAATTGTAATGGAGGGAGGAAGGAAGGGACGGGAGGGCTGGACACAAAGGGATGCCAGCTCGGTTCACTCACCCAGCTCGGGCCCGCAGAGTGTAGGGATGACCTTGAGGATGGCCGAGCAGTTGGAGTCCTCCTCGCAAAGTGTTTTAGCGAAGAGGCAGTTGAGGATCTGTTTCTCCTGCTGCTCCGGGCCACCGCCTGGAAGAGAGGAGAGGAGGGGCAAATAAAATAACTACGTAGATATAGCGAACAAAGCATTATGAAACAGTTAAAATGAATATAGGTTAATATTTTGACAATGTTTTGCTCTGCTGCTTCCGACATTTAAAATTAAGCTGTTGATTCATGAAAGTACAACTTTAATTTCGTAATTTGATATCGTACACCTGCATAGAATTAAAAAAAAATCATGATTCATAAACAATAAACGTTTATAGTTTCTTCCACTAGTTTAGCATGACATAAATCAAAATTAAGCTTTCCAGTTTGTGTTACTGTGTAAAATCAAAATTAAGTTAATGATCCATTAAAAACAGGTGTTCATACACCAGTCTTTTGAACAGGTAAAGTAAAAGTTAGGTTACTGATCCACATAGAGAAAGAAATACGTGTATAGCTATATAAATCAAGCTTTAAACACTTAAAGACAAACTCAAGTTCCAGATCAACGAAAATATAGTTTATGTATTTTTCGTTCCTTCCCCCTAATATCTTTTATCGGTTTGCGGTCTCCGAGTTCAGAAAATCCAAGCCTCAGGAACACGGCGAGGCGGAGGCTGACGTGAGGTTTTCAGACCAACTTAGAGCACTTAAGTGGGAGATTCCTTCCGTTAACTTCACCATTACCTCCGCGCGGCGACGCTCCGCCTCCCGCCCAGGCCATTCCGGGGCCGCGGACCTCAACTCAGACTTAAATTCCTCCAAACCGTCACTTATGTTTTCAAAGGAAGCTGCATCGAGAGAGTTAAGGCATTGCAATACCCAAGAAACATAAAAAAATACTGAGTATAAATCAAGAAGTATAAATAATCATACATCATCGAAAATTATGCTAAATGCACCAGTAATGAACCAGTATATAATGATTTAGTACGGAGTCGAAACTTCCTTGCGTTTAGTTTGATTGATTTTTGTTTTTAATTGTCACACATAACGAGGATGCCGCAGAGGAAGAAGTAAAGCACCAAAATTAACACAAAATCTACGCATTGCGGAATATTAACTGAACAATCCAATAATTTACTTCGCCATCAATAATTTTTTCCCATTTTTGTTGATTATGTAGAGTAGCTAAGGAGGTCACTGAGTCAGGAAGGGAACCAGTCACAAAAACACAAGAAATAAAATAAAATAAATAGTAGAAATCAAATAATCCAATACAAAAATAAATCTAAAATATAATAAGTAGAATAACAGTTCATAGTAAGGTAATCAAGTAATCTATATAATGCAATAATGATAATCTCGGGTATTCTTTCATGCATATGAATTAAAAATCGCACAAAAACTTAAAAGACAATACATAATAGGATAAAAGGCTCTAAATTAAATAACCCAGCACAATAGCGACGACAAGTAACATTATTTTGTCGACCCCAGTGTTTTTAATTAGTGCACTGTCGGGAAAAATAGTTAAACCACAAAACATCACCAGAAGATTAAAAAAACAGTAACAGGATACCACGGCGTAATCAAATAACTTAGTACGGTAATAACGACTACAGATGCTTGTGTTGACTGAAAACCATTTTAAACCACTAGAATAGCTAAACAATCAAACGGCGGAGTCAACAAATAACTCACTAAAGGACCGATTATTTCTGACGTTCTGCTCGTTATGCTTATTATGTTACCTGACCCCTTGACTCTACCACCTCGTTCTTGCTTTGTTTACTTCCCTCTCCCTGCCTGACGTCCTACTGGATCAACAATATATGACGTTTTGTTGATTATGTACAGGTTTTAATCGGTGAACTTGACGCTGCCACCTCGTTCGTGCGCGGTATACCCCTCTCCTTGCCTAACGCCCCACAGCACCCACAATTTCTGACGTTTTGCTGATCATGTACAGGTTCTAATCGGCGCACTTGACGCTACCACCTCCCTCCTGCACCATGTAACTCCCTCTACCTCCCGCCCGGCCTGACTCCCTACTACTACTGACGGTGATTAATGGAGCGATCGGCGGAGGATTTGTGAATTTAGCTAAAAGCCTAGCCTCGACACCCGTACCGGAGCCGTCATCAGCCGCTCGCTTCATCCCGTCGCCGCTGCCTCGCCTCCGCCGGCCAGGTGATCACGCTAATTGAACGGCACCAGGAATACGAGGAAAGGTGTGGCCAGGTGCAGGAAGAATGATAGTGTAGCCAGCAGGGGGGGGGGGCGGGGGGGCAGAGTGAGGATGTGGCACACTTGTCTGTTATTTTCTTATGTGCGGCGGTGTGGAGTTCATTATTGTTTTTAGTGTAGGCCTTTACACAATGATTCTGATGTCCTACTTAGGGAGACAGTAAAGCCGCAGGGGAGAAAAAGTAAGTTTGTCAAGGTAGGAGGAAACGTGTGAGATTTGGTTATTAATTTCCGTTTTCCTGGAATATATTAATTTGTATCCATCATCTGTGTCATTTATTTTTCCATCCTGCTAGTCATTAACGAAAGATTGGTGCTCTAAAAGTCTTTCCATCGCGTTCTTGAGTATCGAAACATCATCCACATCGTAAGGAGCAGTAAGTAGCGGGCTTTTTTTCTTTAATATTGTTTTCTTTTCTTACGTCCTTGAACTGTCTTCTTTGCTGTAAAAAAAGAAAAATCAGTATTTGAATGGGTGGATGCCTATAGGACTGGCCGGCTGGATGTGTGTGGATTTTCTTTTGTTTATAGATTGCCTGGCTTGTGGCTGGTTCGCTTGCTTGATGTCTGAGTGGTTAGTGACCTCTGTGGCTGGCTGGTTTGCTTGACTGAGTGGCTGACCTGGGTGACTAACTGAGTGGCTAACTGGCGACCTGGATCTCTTGTTGCTTGTCTCTGTATCTCATGTCTCTTCCGGGTTGATTGGTCTGTTAAATGTGCGTCTGGCCAGGTTATTGAACGTTTGGCTGACTGGTTTGGTGACTTGAGGGTGACCTGGTTGACTGCCTGCTACCTGTCTGGCTGATTAACCGATTAATTCCCTTGTTGCTTTACTTGCTAATTGATTGACTGGCGTGGATTAGCTGCTTTCTGTCTCTCTATCTCTCTTTCTATTTGTCTGTCTTTTCTATATGATTCCTTCTCCCTTCCTTGCTATTCCATTTCTTCGCCATTCTTTTCGGCTTCTTTACAAAATTCTCTTAACTTCTCCTTTCCTCACCCACTCTTTTTTTTAATCTTCCTTTTTGACCCTTTCTTTCTTCCCCTACATTCCTCTTTCTTTCCCATTCTCTCTCTCCTCTCCAAAAGTATTCCTTACCTCTCCTTTCCCCCATCTTTCCTCTATGGTGTACCTCCCTTTCTCTCTTTACCATTTTCCCTTCCCATCTCGAAAACTCTCCCTAATCTCTCCTTTACCCACCACTCTTTCCTCTCGCACCAACAGGGAAGTCGAGGCAGCACCATCATTATCATCAGCAGCAACAGACAAAGAGCCGCGTCAAGACTCGTGCAGCCGCGGAGTCAGCGAGGATCTTCTGCCGCGAGAGTTTGATAGTAATCCAATTTGCATTGCTTAATGGACTTGGCCCGTGCAGGGGGTTGGGGATGGGGGGGGCGGCGAAGGGCCACCGTCGTCGCCGCTGGGGAGGGAGCTTCCAAGGCTGTCTGTATTCTGAGGCTCTGCTACTGTGTCTTTGAGTCCGTCAGGAAGCCCCCTCACCCTGTCTCCTTGGGTTAATTGCTATTCCCTGATGTGATGGAGGTGCGAGTTTACCTGCTGGAAGATTAGCGATTGAGGGGCGAGTGATGTAATGGCTTCTGTCTCTCACTTCAGCTGCGGTTCCTCTTTTGTATTTTGTATTTTCGTAGATCGTTAGAGGCAGAGAGTCACCTGTCTCGTATTTATTTTTATTCCGTGATGTGATGGAGATGCGAGTTTACCTGCTGCAATACTAACGGGTGAAATAACGAGTGATGGGCCGGCTTCTGTCTTTCATTTTAGCTGCAGAGTTTTTTTTATGTTTCGTAGGAGTTCTTTCGAGGTCGAGCGCTTGTATTTTTTTTTATAGTTTCTCTGTCGTTTCTTTTGTTCTCTCGCCCCACGATATAATTTACGGACCCTTTATGAAGATTCTGACTGAGCCCACCTCTTGATCTTTCTCGTTGTTCATCTCTCTCTCTCTCTCTCTCTCTCTCTCTCTCTCTCTCTCTCTCTCTCTCTCTCTCTCTCTCTCTCTCTCTCTCCTCTCTCTCTCTCTCTCTCTCTCTCTCTCTCTCTCTCTCTCTCTCTCTCTCTCTCTCTCTCTCTCTCTCTCTCTCTCTCTCTCTCTCTCTCTCTCTCTCTCTCTCTCTCTCTCTCTCTCTCTCTCTCTCTCTCTCTCTCTCTCTCTCTCTCCTCCTCCTCCTCCTCCTACTCCACCTCCTTCTCCTCCTCCCGCTCCTTCCCCCAATCCTCCTCCTCCTGCTCTTCCTCGTCCTCCTTTCTCCCCCTCACAAGTAATCCAGCAGTGAGTCTCTTGTTTCATTTGGAATTACCAGCTCTGAGCGACTATTGTCCACTCACAATAGCCAACCGGAGCTCGAGTCTTCATTTGTGGGGAGGCTGAGGGACGTGTGCGGCGCGAGGGGAGAGAAAGGCGGGAGAAAGAGGGGAGAAGAAGTGGAGTAAGGAGCGTGAGGGAGAAAGTAAAAGACAGGAAAAGAGAGACAGACAACCAAACAGGAGAAAGGGGAAGGTGTGGGACTTGAAGTAAAGGGCATGAGAGGAGAGAAAGAGGTGAAACAAGAAGAGGAAGAGAGATAGAAAAAAAGAGAGACAGACACAAGCAGACAGACGGACAGCAGAAAGGGGAGGAAAAGAAAGGGAGGTAAGAGTGGAAGAGGGAATGAAATACAGACAGACAGACAGACAGGAGAAAGCAGTAAGGAAAAGGAAGTGATATAAGGAGCGTGAAGGAAAGGAAAAGACAGAGAGGCCGACAGACAGACAGACAGACAGGAAGGCAGATAAGCAAACGGAAACAGAAACGCCTTTAGATTATGTAGTTAAAATGAGGGAGAAGTTGATAGTAGAATAGGAGAGAGAGAGAGAGAGAGAGAGAGAGAGAGAGAGAGAGAGATAAACTATGGAAAGATGGAGAGAGAGAAAGAGGAGATGGAGGGGGAGGAGCGACAGGAATTGGAGATAAAGTGAAATGAAGATCGAGGGAGAGAAAGCGAGAGAGAGAGAGAGAGAGAGAGAGAGAGAGAGAGAGAGAGAGAGAGAGAGAGAGAGAGAGAGAGAGAGAGAGAGAGAGAGAGAGAGAGAGAGAGAGAGATGAAACAAGAAGAGGAAGTAGGGTTGGTATCATATAAATCCAGAAGAAGTAGGAAGAAGAGAAGGACGGGATATATAGGAAGAGAAAGAGAGAGGAGAAACTAAAGAAAAATAGAATAAAAAAAGAAAAGAGGATGAAGACGTAGACAAAAGCGGAGAAACAAAAAGAACAATTTAAGAGACACAGGAAGAGAAGGCAGAAGATAAAGGAAGGAAGGGAATGAAAGAGAAAAGATAAGTGAAGTAAAGAGCGAGATGAAGAAGTGGATGGGAGTGAAGGAAGGATAACATTTTAGAAGAGAAAGACGAAGAGGAGGAGGAGGAGGAGGAGGAGGAGGAGGAGGAGAGAGAGAGAGAGAGAGAGAGAGAGAGCAATAATACAGACGAGGGAGAGGAGGGGAGGAGAAAAAAAAGCATGGGAAGACGTAGGAATGGAGGAAGGGCGAAGATAAAGACGAAAATAAAGATCACACAAAATGAGATGAGACGAGATTAGGGCAAAGTGGAAAGCAAGGGGAGCCGAGGGAAGGGAAGGGAAGGGAAGGGAAGGGAAAGGAAGGGAAGAGACGGGACGGGACGGGAAGGGAAGGCAAGGGAAGCCAAAGGAAGGGAAGATATGGGAAGGGAAGGGAAGGGGAAATGAGGGAAGGGAAGGAAAGGGAATGGAATGGAAGGGAAGGGAAGGGAAGAGACGGGAAGGGAAGGGAAGGAGAAATGACTGAAAAGAGGGTAAAAAAAGGTGAAGTTGGAAAGGGAATGGAATGCGTGGAAATAGAAAGGAAAATGAAAAAGGGAAAAAAGAGATATAAGAGGGAAAGAAGGGAAATAGAGTGAAGGAAATGGAGAGAAAGAGAAGATAACGTGACAACTCTAAACCTTGTGAAAGTCTAAGGAAACAACCCTTCCTATTTCCTTATCTCCTCCTTCTCTTCTACCCCCTTCTCCTCATCCTCTTCCTCCTCCCTCTCATTATCATCAACCTCATCCACTTTGTTCCCCCTTCTACAACTACTACTACTACTACTACTACTACTACTACTACTACTACTACTACTACTACTACTACGACCGCTACATCTTATTCCCTTTATGTTATCCCATTTCTCTTTCCTACTTCTGCTTATAACCACTTATTTTCTCTCCTGCTTCTTTTTCATCTTCCTCCTTTTCTCCTCCTCCTCCTCCTGCATCTCATTTCAACTGGTTTTCCTAATTCTCTCTTCCTGGCTAGGCCTATGTAGTTCCCCTTCTCCTTTCCTCTTCATTTAATCTCTCTTCCTCTCCCCTTTCTTCTTTAGTTTGTTCTATTCCTTTTCCTTCTTTTTTGAACTCTCCTAAAAAAAACTATCTGACTCCCTCCCTGTTTATCCCCTTTTCTATTTATTTTTCACTCAACGCCCAGTCTTCCTATTCCTAACCTATCTCCTGCCCTTTTAACTTTTTTTTTCTCGTCCTCCTCCTCCTCCTCCTCCTATTATTTTCCATCTATCTATCTACCTTCTCTTCCCTTGTTTTCGCCTTGTCCTTCATCCCCTTATCTTACTCATCCATTTTGTCCTCCTCCTCTCCTCTCCTTATCTTCTTCAATATCTCTTCCTTTTCCTTGCTTCAATCTTTTCTTTGCCTGTATTTTTTTCCATTTTGTTTACCTTCTCTTCTTCCTCCTCCTTCTCCTACCTCTGCATCCTACTCATTTTATCTTTCTCCTCTTCTCATCCTTCTCAGTCTCTCTTATTTCTCCTTATTACAATCTTATATCTGCCTGTATTCTTCCTTAATCTAACTCTTCAATCTCGCTTATCTTGCCCTCATCCCCTCCTCTCTCTTCCATCTCCTCGTTCCTCTCCACCTCCTCTTCAATTTCCTCGTGTTTCAATATATCACTCTGCCTTATATTACTCCTCTCTCTTCCCTTCACTTCCCTTCCTTTGCTTTCCCTTGCCTTCCCTTCCCTTCCCTTCCCTTTCTTACCCTTTCCTTCCCTTCCCTTCCTTTCCCTTTCTTACCCTTTCCTTCCCTTCCCTTCCCTTTCCTTCCCTTCCATTCCATTCCCTTCAATTCCCTTCTCTTTCCTTCCCTTCCTTTCCTTACCCTATCCTTCTCTTCCCTTCCCTTCCTTTCCCTTTCTTACCCTTTCCTTCCCTTCCCTTTCCTTCCCTTCCCTTCCATTCCCTTCAATTCCCTTCCCTTTCCTTCCCTTCCTTTCCTTACCCTTTCCTTCTCTTCCCTTCCCTTCCCTTCCTTCCCTGCCCTTCCCTTTCCATCCCTTCCCAGCAATACCCATCCCTTCCTTCCATTCCTTTCATTTCCCTTGCCATCCCTTCCCTTACCTACCCTTCCCTTCTCTTCCATTCTCATCCCATTCTTTTCCATCCCTTCCGTTCACTCCCCTTCCCATCCTTTCCCATCCCATCCTTCCCTTACCTCCCCTTCCTACTATTCCTTTCCCTGTCTTTCCTTTCCTTTCCTTTCCCTACCCTACCCTTCCATTCCCTTCCTTTCCGTTCCCTTTCGTTCCCTTCCCTTCCCATTCCATCAATACCCATCCCTTCCCTCTCCTTGCCTTCCCTCCCCTTCCCTCTCTTCCTCCTTCGTTTCTGTGTTAAAAAATTCATCGAAACCACTTCCTGGGCGCCGTTAATCCAGTAGCGTCATCATTTATTCCTCCTCAAGGTCGCTGGCCCTCCATGGAATGTCAGTACGCTCTCAATTCTGAACTTATCGATCGACTCTGACATTTTCATCGCTAGAGGACGTGTCAGTCAGCCTCAACAGCGCCCTTTCCACTCCTACTTCTCTCGACTTTTCTCTCCCTCCTCCTCCTCCTCCTCCTCCTACCTCCCCTTCTCGACTTTTCTCTTCTTCCTCCTCCTCCTTCTCCTCCTATTCGTGGTCCTTCGTGTAGCGTTGGAACAGAGGAATAGAACGACGAGAGGAAAGTTGCCAGAGGGTCAGAGGCGTTCGGGACTTCAAAGAAAACCTCGGCTAGTATGGGTCACTACAGTAGGCTCGCAGGAGTGGCTTTTGGCAGGTTGTTTAAGGAGTCCTACGTGGGTTTAGTGTCATGTATGTTATTTTAGCAGTTTGATAAGGAGTCCTACGTGGGTTTAGTAGTTCTTATGTTGTTTTAGCAGTGGTATAAAGAGTTCTACGTGGGTTTAGTATTCCGTATGTTGTTTTAGATGTTGCATGAAGGGTCCTATGTTGGTTATAGTATTACGTGTGTTGTTTTGTTTATGTTGAAGTGGAAAGAAGTTTTTTTGTTATTGAAATTCTGGGTTTTTGGTTAGATGTTTTTTTCTGTTTTCTGTTGGCTTTGTTTATGGGAAAGTTATTGATATTGTTTCGTTTGTTCTTTTTCTATAAGTTTGTTTTGTTATTTATCATTACCGTTATTAGTATAGCCAGTAGTTGTAGTAGTAGCAGTAGTAGGTCAATTTAATACTAACATAAAAAAAGGAGATTCGAAGTAATTGAACCAAGAGCGAAATTGTTTAACTCAAATAAAAAAATGAAGAAGTGTAATTTAAACTTTCAAAGACCATGAAAAGGTTACCATGCGCGCGCATGGTTAAACATTACTCTTGGTTCATTATTAGGTCGAAAAGACCTGCTCATCACTCACTCACTCACTCACTCTCCATAAGATCATTTTCTTCTTCCTAAATTACGAGGAAAGAAAGAGAAGGAGAGCAAGAGCGAGAACGAGAGCGAGCGAACGAGAGAGAGAGAGAGAGAGAGAGAGAGAGAGAGAGAGAGAGAGAGAGAGAGAGAGAGAGAGAGAGAGAGAGAGAGAGAGAGAGAGAGAGAGAGAGAGAGAGAGAGAGAGAGAGAGAGATGCATAGATTAGGGTGAGAGGGGAGATGGGAAGAGAGATTTATTGCGAAGTGGCGTAGGAGGGAGGAAAGAGAAGAGGAAGAAGATGGGAGAGATAAAAAAAGCGAAGAAAGAAGGAAATATGGAAGGGAGGAAGGAAGGAAGGGGGAAAAGGGAAGGAAGGAAGACTGGGTGGATGGAAAAAAGGAAGTAAGGAAGGAAGAAAGGAGGGAAGCAAGGAAGGAAGGAAGGACGGAATATACGAAGGAATGAAAGAGGGGAAAATTAATGAGAGGAAGGAAGGAATAAGAGAAAGGCGCGATGGATGGAAGGAACGAAGGAAGAAAGGATTGCTAAATAGAAGGAAAGAAAATATTAGGTGAGAAAAAAAAAAGAAAAGAAAAAAAAGAGAAGAAAAGAAGAAATATTAAAAGAGACGGAAATGAAAAAAAAATAAAAGGAGCGATTGAAATATGATCCGTGTGTGTGTGTGTGTGTGTGTGTGTGTGTGTGTGTGTGTGTGTGTGTGTGTGTGTGCGTGTGTGTTTGCACGAATAGGAAAGAGAAAAAGAAAGAGAGAACGAGAGGAAGGAAATGAACAAAGGAAAGAAAACATGATATCTGGTGAAGGAAAAACATGAATTGAACGACAATAGTTTTTTTCTGTTATAGTTTAGTTTGGAATAGTTTTTTTTCAGAGAGTGAGGAGGAGGAGAGGAGGAGGAGGAGAAGGAGGAGGAGGAGGAGAGGAGAAGGAGGAGGAGGAGAAGAAGGAGGAGTAGGAGAAGCAAAGGGGTTAGATTTAAGTGTATCACAAGAGGACGAAGAAGAAGAAAATGAAGACGAAGAAATAAAAAAAACAAATAGATAAAAATAATGCTAGAATGGCACATTTTGACAGTTATATTCATGGAAACAAACGTAAAGGAAGACCAGAAAAAAAATATGTAGAATAATAGAAAAGAAAACAATGACACTAATAATGATAAAAACTAACAAAAAAAAACATCAGAAAAAAACAGTAGAAAGAAATAAGACCAGGAGAGAGAGAGAGAGAGAGAGAGAGAGAGAGAAAGGTCAGACCACCACCACCACCAGCATCACCGCCACCATCACCACCACCACCTCAACCCCCACCCTCAACAACAAGAACAACAACAACAACACCCTACCCAAAATACCACCACCACCTTCACCCCAATCACCACCACCACCACCACCACTATCATCACCACCATCACCGTCCTAACACAGCCACCTCTTATAGGGCTACAGTTTTACCCTAGCATCCGTTTTTAGGGCCAAAAAACTCCCTAACTCGGCCCTTAACTGATCGAACACAAACAGCAGCGAGGGGAGCGTGAAGCGTGCCAAGACAAACTGAGGAACTGTTGTTTTGGGGAAGAAAGGGATGAAAAGGATGCGCTGTTTTCCTTTCTTCTTTTCTACGATTCTTCTCTTTATTTTCTTCCTTATTGTAGTATTCATTGTGATTTTAGACTGTATAATGCTCGATTTTTCTTTAACACGTTCTTTTTTTATATATTTTATTATTTTATATTCAAGTTTATATAATTTTCTATCTAATTACTTCTCTGTTTATCTCTTTATCTTAACTTTTTTCTTTTACATTTTGTCAGTAATGAATTATCATGACTATACGTATGCTTTAGAGGCAGCTTAAACGGTTAGATAATTGTTTTTATTAAATACTTATTGATTCTAATTTTACGCTAGATTGCGATTCGCCCGTCAAGTTTTTGTATAAGGTCGATATGTCACCTGCGATATACATTCCTTTTTCATTTATTTAAGGTAATTATGGCACACGGCTCTCAGTCTTATAACGTGGAAAGGTAACTCTCTTAGAAGGATATTTATTAATTTCTAGTTATGTAGGAGATATATTACTCACGTTTCTCATCCACTCACACTCTCCTACCCTACACCAACACCCCCTCCCCCATCCACACGACCCCCCCCCCCCCCCCTGCCACACACACACTGTCTTGTCTTCCTCAGCTCAGCGGTATCGTGGGCGCAGAACAACCCATTTTGGTGAAGGATTCAGAGCAAACACTCGGGGATTAATGGGATCGCTCCTGAGACCACACATTCCCTGAGCGACACACACACACACACACACACACACACACACACACACACACACACACACACACACACACACACACACACACACACACACACACACACACACACACACACACACACACACACACACACCATCACCCTCCCTCCCGTCAACACTTCCCTCCTCACACACAAACATACATAAATTGAATCATACGTGTAAAAAGTGTATTTAAATGTTAATTAAGAGAGTGTACCATAAAAACTAAGTAGAGAACGTGATATTATGAGCATGATAAGACCCTGTAACGATATAAATAGACAAGAACACACACTTACACACACACAAACACACACAACCGTAATACCAACATCACCACCACCATCCTCACCACCACCACCACCATCACCACCACCACCCCCTCGCGCTCCGGCTCCCCGTATTTCACTCTTTACTCGATTTAACCATTAACGGGATCATTACACTCACACACTCGGCCGCGTACGAGGCATCAAATTAATTGGAGGCTCCGAGGTAATGGAATTAACCGAATGAAAGGCACAAAACCGCTTCAGAGTCACTCCCCGACAAGCCAAACCTTCTCTCGAGGGGGAAAGGGATGAAGTAGGGAAAGGAGGAGAAATGGCTGCCTCTGTAGGAAAAAAGGAGGAGGAGGAGAGAGGAGGGAAGTGTGTACAGATGAGGAATAGGGAACTTAGGAGAAGGTTAAAGAGGGGGGAGATTTCGTGAAGGAAGAGAAAGAAGGGAAGTAGTAGGAGAAGATAATGAAGAAGGAGGGAGAGGAGGAGGAGGAGGAGAGATAAGAGAAAACGAATGAGGAATTGGGAGTTTAGGAGATGGAAAAAAGGGATGAAGAGATTGTGAAGGGAGAGAAGAAGGAGAAGGAGGAGGAGCTGATGAAGAAGGAAGAGAAATAAAGTGATGAGGAATAGGGAGTTTAGGAGATGGAAAAAAGGGGATGAAGAGATTGTGAAGGGAGAGAAGAAGGAGAAGAAGAAGGAGGAGGAGGTGGTGAAGAAGGAAGAGGAGATACTGGATGAAGATTAGGAGGAGGAGCAGTAAAGTGATGAGATATAAGAGAAGGAACAGGAGGAGGAGGAAGAGGAGGAGGAGGAGGTGGTGATGAGGGGAGAAAAGGAGGAAAAGAAGATGGAGGAAGATTAAGAGCAGGAGGAGGAGGAAAAGGAGGAGGAGAAGGATGCTTTTTGAGTGTGTGTTTCTCTCACCATTTTTCCTTTCCTTTCCTTTCCTTTCCTCTCCTTTCCTTTCCTTTCCTTTCCTTTCCTTTTCTTTTCCATCATTTCTATATTCCCTTTACTGTTTACACTCTTCCTTCCTTCCTTCCTTAAATAATTCATCTTGTACCCAATTTTCTCCTCCTTAACCTCATACATCTCTTCTCTCTCCAACGCCATTTCCTTCCCTTCCCTTCTCTCTCTCTCTCTCTCTCTCTCTCTCTCTCTCTCTCTCTCTCTCTCTTTCCTTCCGTCCCTCATGCTCCCCTCAACACTACATTCCCATCACGTTAGGGCCAAACTAGGGTCCTTAAAGAGACAATCGCCTTCCTCTTCCAGACCACAAGTTAGCATCAAAGTAGGTTATGTTGTTATTGTTTTCGTCATTCTTTTCACGCCTGAGAGTCCTTGTCTTTCGTCCCCTTCCTTCCTTTTTTCCTCTCTCCGAATCCTCCCTTTCTCTCCTTTATCCTCCCTTATTTTGTCTTTCTCCCTCCTTACACTGGCACTTATCTTTTTCCTTATATTTTTTCCTCCTCCCTTTCTTCTATTACTTTTTCCTTATTCTCCTCTCATGTATCGCCATTTTCCTTTCTTCTTCCTGGTATTGTGCTTAATATTCCTCGTCTCCTCTCCCCGTCCTTATACTTTCTTCTTTCTGATTTTTATTTACCTTTTTCTCTTCCTCCCTTTCATCCTTTATCCTTCTCCTGCCTTCAGCTATTCATACGTCCTTCCTTTATTTTCATTCTCCTTCCATACATCAACATATCTCTCTCCTTCCTCCTGGCTCAGTACTTCTTTTCTTTTTCTCTCTACTTCCATTTCTTCCGTTCTTCCTTTCTTTCTCCATTAACATTCCACACGTCATCATTTCTATATTTTCCCTGTCTCAGTACTTTTGTTTCCCTCATTCATTCTTTCCTTCATTCCTTCCTTCCTTCCCTCCTTCCTTCCCTCCCTCCTTCCTTCCTTCCCTCCGCCCTCCCTTCCTTCTCTAATCCTCCCTTCCCTTTTTTTCTTTCCTCCTTGTATACGTTTCAGTGTTTCTCTCCCTTCCTCCCTTCTGCCCTCCCTTGCAACCTTCCTCCTCGCCATAAACAATCACCGCTGAACCGTTCATGGCATTGGTTGGGTGGAACACAAATATATTTTTCGACAAATGTTTGGAGGCTGATATTTTCTTTTATATTTGAATGACTTTTTAGCCCGGGCGTTGTTGCCATGTATTTCACGTCAGGATAAAATGTGAGGGTGAGCCATTTTTTATATCGTTCTCTCTCTCTCTCTCTCTCGCTCTCTAAAATTGACATGCGAATGACTTCAATTAGTGTAACAAACATGTTTTATTTCTTTTTGGTAATTTTTTTTTCTCACGGCTGCGTTTTTTTTTTTTTCAGATGCGGGAAGAATAAGTGACATTTCGAAAAAAAAACTATTCAAAAAGTAGAGAAAAGTGAAGGGAAAACCAAACCAAACCCAAACACCTGAAGCTTGTGTGGCTAGATTTGTTTAATTGTTGCGGTTTAAATCTGATCCCGGAAGAAAAAATAAACATGTAGCATTTGAAAACTACAATGAATCAAAGGTGACATTTGAAAACTTCGATGAATCAAAGTTGAAGTAGAAATTAAACATCTAGAAATACATCTGAATCAAACTTTGTTGTTCTGATGTGTTTTAAAATATCGAAAGGTTAGATAGATTGATGGAAAAAGAAATAAAGAAAAAGGGAGAAAAAGATAAAATGAATAAGAAAAGGATATAATAGAAAAAGGAAATAGATAAAGATAAAAAAGATAAAATTAATGAGAAGGAAATATAATGAGAAGAGAATATATAAGGGATAAACAAGAAGAAAAGGAGAGATAAAAAGAGAGAAATTAAGAAAAAAATAAGTGGATAGAAATAAAAGATAAAAAAAAAAAAAAATGAAGAAATAGGGAAGCAAGAAATACCAGCCCTTGTTAGGTTCCTCCCTTGAGACGGGCCTTCAAAATGGTGTAGCAAAATAGATCATTCTCTCTCTCTCTCTCTCTCTCTCTCTCTCTCTCTCTCTCTCTCTCTCTCTCTCTCTCTCTCTCTCTCTCTCTCTCTCTCTCTCTCTCTCTCTCTCTCTCTCTCTCTCTCTCTCTCTCTCTCTCTCTCTCTCTCTCTCTCTCTCTCTCTCTCTCTCTCTCTCTCTCTCTCTCTCTCTCTCTTCTCCTCTCTCTCTCTCTCTTCTCCTCTCTCTCTCTCTTCTCTCTCTCTCCTCTCTCTCTCTCTCTCTCTCTCCTGAATTCTCCTCCTCGGGGCGTGACAAAAATAGTAATTTCGTTCATACGCGGGAAGTGATTTCGTAATTTCTTCGTTCGGTTTTCTAAAAGGTGCGGCGATGTCCCTTCATTACCGCTCGCGTTTGCTTTTCATTTTTTCTTTCTGTTTTCCTATTTCCTTGCCTCGCGTTTAATTCGTGGCGTGTTTACATTTTCGTCGCGGCGGGACTTTCATTTCCTCTTCCTCAGAAATGACGATAATAACACCCTGAGGAATAGAGAGAGAGAAAGAGAGAAAAAAAGAGAGATGGAGAGAAAGACAACCAAAACCAACCGGCCGGACGATCACCACAGGACCCTCTCTCCCATCCAGACTGACCCACTTTTTCGACTTTTGTTAATCCGCGTCGCGAGTCCCCGGTGGACGCTGCCTTCTGTCCGTCCCTTCTAGATCAAGTCTGTCTAATTTACTGCCTCGTCTCGCGGGGCCCGGCCGACACAATGCGTCCTTACCCACAACAGCTCCGGCGCTCGATCGGGGGAACGAAAAACCGAGGTAGTGGCTTTTGTTTCCATGTTTTATGTTTGTTGTATGAGCTACGTGCGGGAGGGGAGGGGAAGGGGGACAGGTGTGTGGGTGGAGGGAGAGGGTAGGTGTGTGTGTGTGTGTGTGTGTGTGTGTGTGTGTGTGTGTGTGTGTGTGTGTGCGTGTATATGTTTCTTGGGACCGCCGTGCACGCTCAATATGAGTTCTTGGTGATGGCTGTTGTGCTAGTGGTGAATTTGAAGAGTCGTGTTCTTAATCGTCCTGCCGTTTATTGTTGCTGGCCTGCTTGCAATAATTACTAAAGGTGTCTTGTTTACCATCCTTGTAGCCGTGGTAATGGTGGTGGTGGTGGTGGTAATGGCTGAGGTGTTACTGGTTGTGGTGTTGTACTCATTTTCTTTACATTCTTACTCATATTCATTCTTGTTTTGGGCAACATTCTATCATTCAAGACGGTTCCATTTATTCTTGTGCCTACGATTCTATAAGTAAGCTGAATGGGACTGGAGTGTCTTTCCTGTGGGGTTAATAGGGTAGAAGAGAGAGGGAAAGGGAATACAGTCACTGAGGATTAGGTTTATGGGGTCGATAGCAAGTGAAGGTGAAGGGAAAGGGGATTGAGGGGAAGGAGATCGAGAGACAGGGAGATTGAGGGAAGGGGGATTAAGGGAAGAGGGATTAAGGGAAGAGGGATTGAGGGAAGGGAGATCAAGGGGAAAGGGGATTGAGAGGAATATATGTTCTTTTCATCCTTATATTCATTCTTGTTTTGGGTAATATAAACTCTAGCGTACAAGATGGTTCAGTATACGTATTCTTATGGGTGTGATTGTAGTAATGGTGATGGTAATTGTGTGGTAATAATGGGAATGGTGTAGGTTTGGTGGTGGTTATGGTGGCGGCGTGGTCGTGGAGGTGGTGATGGTGTAGTAATGGTGGGAATGGTGTAGAATAAGTGGTGGTTAGGATCGTGGCAATGGTCGTAGTGGTGTTGGTAATGGTAGGGCTAGTGTACGATCGGTGGTGGCTATGGTCGTGGCAGTGGTCGTAGTTGTGATGGTGATGGTGGTGATAGTGATCGTATGGGTACTAATACATGACGTAGCAGTGTAATTAACTCGTGATGTCTGTGGTGATGGTGGAGGTGATAGCTGGGACGGGCCGACAGTGAGTGGTGAGGTGGTGAGGGTCGACGATGGTGAGGGCTGTTTAGAGTCGATAGCAAAGAGATGGTGACTGGGGATGGTGATAGCAGTCGTAGGGGTGATGGTGATTAAAGATACAAAATAAAACCCACTAAGGAAAGGATGACAGTAGAAGTGGCTGTAAAAGTAACAGTGTTGGTGGCAGTCACGATAGATACAAGGGAGTGAAGGGGAGAGAGGGAGGGAGTGAGGGGAGCAAGTCAACAGGAGTGTGTGTAGTGTGGTTGGGTGGGGCGTGTTTGTTCAGGGTGATGGGAGGGCCATTCTGCACCCCTCCACTTCCTCCTCCTCCTCCTCCTCCTCCTCCTCCCCTCGCTTCCTAACAACCAGGGTCTCGTCTCGCCCGTGCAAACAGCTAATTTACAAACAAACACGGTGTACAGCACTTAGCGAGACCAACGACGGTGTACCTTCCCTCTAACTGATGACATTCAACTGAAGTACCCTGTATCAAGGAATATAGCACGAGGATAACACATAATTTAATAGATATATGTTAACTACTTTTAATGGGGCAGAATTGTCTTTGAGATGAGCGGAAAAACAAGTAAACTCTATTTAGTGACATTTAACACCAAATAAACTCTCGTAACAGTAGATTCAACAACGAGATTTCAAATAATATAGCAGAAGGTACACGACAGCCGCATCTCACAAGGCAGAATCGTCTTTTAGGAACGCAAATACCCAAACTAACTCAAACTTGTGATATTAAACTCTAAAGAAATCTCACGTAAGAGTAAATCCAACACCAGGATCCCAAATAACACTAACATAAGGTACACGACAGCTGCATCTCAAAGGACAGACGAGTCTTTTAGGAGCGAATGCAGGAAGGAGCGTCCGGCTTTGTGAAGATCAAGTAGAGAGAAAGAAAGTAGACGTGGAACCTTTTTAAAGCACGAAAGCTCTTCCCCTCAGGACGTGGGAGGCAAAGATGTGCCGCTGGAGTCTGGGGAGAGGGGAGGGAGAACCGAGGGGAATGGGGATTGAGGGGAAGGGGATTGAGGGGAGGGGGATCAAGGGAATAGAAGAGGGAAGGGAGGGGAATGGATTTGGGTACACACTAGCATATAAAAGTAGAGAAGTGGAAGAGAAGAATGCAGAGGAGCTGGAGGAAGTGGAGGAAGAGGGCGAGAAGAGAAGGAGCAGGAGGTGGAGGAAGTGGAAGAGGAGGAAGAGGAGAGGTGGAGAAGGAGGGAAAGGAGAAGGGGAGGATTCACTGATGCCATACGTCACTCCTGCGTCCTAGTTTACTTCAAGGAGACCCATGGGAGGAGGAAGAGGAGGAGGAGGAGGAGGAAGAGGCGGCTTCGAGGAGGAGGAGGAGGTGGCTTCCAGGAGGCTTTCTGATTACCCTCGGGAGTCCCTGCGCCTCTGTTCCCCCGGGGCGGCACAACGACGGCGCCTCAGCCTCGGGGCGCCATCGGTCCGTCACAGAGGCAGGCGGGCAAGTGTGGCTGATAAGACTGAGGTGTTGTGTTGGGCTGCGTTGTGGTGGCGAAAGGAAGGGGTTAGAATGTGTTTCTGGCGTTTAACATGGTAGCAGATATTAGCAAAGGGAAGGGGGTTAAGGGTATAAGGTTTTTGAGGGTTTATTGGAGGTGAAGGTGAGGTCAGTGGGGTTAGTGTCCTATTTTTAGGCTAATAGGGTTGTAGGTTTTGACAAGGCGAATGAGGTTAATGATCATCAGTTTTAAGGTGAATGGGGCTAGAATGTCTTATTTGTGGAGTTTCTAGGGTATCATGTACTGGCAAAGGAACTGGGTTGATTAATATTAGGTTTATGGTGTTTTTATAGTATATGTTGGTAAGGTAAATAGGTTTAGTGTCTTTGTATTTGGTTTAAAGAGTAGCAAGTATTAGGGAGATGAGTGAGGTTACTGAGGGAGATGGTTTCTGGGCTTGACAACATAACAAGCGTAAGGAAAGGATGCGAGGTTCGTGAGTTATTGTCCGATGCAGTTTCTGGCTAGCTGGGTGAGATAATAGACTATAATACATGTAGATTTGAGTCCAGTGAGTTTGTAGGTCAGTAGGTTAACGGTTCTGCTTTAATATGTGGCTGGGAAAACTTTGGCGGGCACTGAGTTGTGGTTGCTGGGTTGCCTGACTAATTAGGAGGTGCGTGACGCCGTGGCCGGGCTCACAGATTACCGGAGGGGAGTGTGATGTGATGGTGAAGGTGGTGGGGATGGTGGTGGCGTGTGGAAGTAAGAACAGGGAGTCATATCACGCGGTCTGTCACACAACCTTTAATTCTCAGCCGCTGGATCCTCTGCACTCTAATAGATATCCCTGTAGCACATACTCCATCGGCCTCAAGGTACTAATTGGCTGCCTTAGTGTGACTCCCGTGCAGCAGTATCGCCCGCAAAAAGGAAGTAGGATACACGTTCTGGTTTCTGGGACCTTTATTCAAGACTCGTTCGCAAGCTCTGACGTATTTTTATGAGGAATCTGACCAAGCCCGCATTACAAGACAAGGAAGGTTTTAGTCTTTTAATACACAGAAACTCAAGATTTTTTTTTACGATATGAAAATGCAGGAATAAATTAAGAGAAGTCCTTATTAAGATCCCGGAACATTTTTTTTATTATGATTGTGATTAAAAGAAAAAAAGAATTATGATGTGCTTATGTGTGTGTGTGTGTGTGTGTGTGTGTGTGTGAGAGAGAGAGAGAGAGAGAGAGAGAGAGAGAGAGAGAGAGAGAGAGAGAGAGAGAGAGAGAGAGAGAGAGAGAGAGACCGTATATATGTGTGCTTGTAAGAATATCCATTGTTTCATATAAAAGGAAAAAAAAAAGCCTCCCCCTCGTTGCGGCGGAAAGAAATCATATAAAATATCAAAGTAAAGAAAGATTTGAAAGCTAAGCAACAGGAGAAAAAACAAAGCAACAAAATCTCCTTGAAGTACTTGTGAATAAACGGATGAAAGAGAGTAAAAAGAGATAGAAAGGAGAGCTGAGTAAAGGAAGAAACTAGAGAAAGAGAAGAGGGAGGGAGGAGAGAGAAGGATAAGAGGCAGGGAAGGAAAGGAAAGGTGAAGTAGAAAGGAATAAAACAAGTGGAAAAAAAGATGAAAAGAAATTAAAAAAGAGATAGGGAGGAGAGCTGAGAAAGGAAGAAACGAGAGAAAATAAGAGAGAGGGAGAAGGGAAGAGAATAAGAGGCAGGAAAGGAGAGAAAATATGGAATAGAAAGACATTAGATAAAAGGAGAAATAAAGAAACTGCCTCAAAATACAGAAAGGAGGCCAGAGAGGGAATAGAGAGAGAATTAAAAGCAAGAGAATGGTAAATAAAGATAGAAATAAAACAATTCTTGAAGGGAGAGCGAAACGTGAGAATGAATGAAAGTAATAAAAATGAAAGGAAAAGAAAGAGAAAAGAAGAAGAATATGGTAGAGACAAACACAGAGAGAAGGAGAAGAATATGACAAAATAAAATGGAATATGAATGAAGGAAAAATACACAAATTATATTAACGAGATCAAGAGAGAGTGAAAAGGAGAAGAGAAAGGGAATGAAGAAAAGAGAGAATTAAATGAGGAAAAAAAATTACTCAACTCAAAGCTAACAAAGGGGGGAGAGAAGAGAGAGAAAGAGAGGGAAAAACATATCGAAAGAAGTTAAAAAGGAGAGCAATTAGCGGAGAGAAGAAGGAAAATAGTGAGGAAAAGCGTAATAGGACAAAAGGAAAAAGAGAAACAATTGGAATAATGAGAGAGAGAGAGAGAGAGAGAGAGAGAGAGAGAGAGAGAGAGAGAGAGAGAGAGAGAGAGAGAGAGAGAGAGAGAGAGAGAGAGAGAGAGAGAGAGAGAAGAGGAAAAGAAAGAAGGATGAAGTGAGATAGAAACGAAAGACAGAGAAAAGGAGGAGACACATGTAGAAGGGAGTAATGGAGTAAGGTAGAAGCAGATTAAGAGAGTAATAAAAAGTAACAGTAAGAAACGAGAATAGGAGGAGCTGATAAGTAGACAAGAAAAAGGGAAGGAGAGGAAGAATTTTACAGCTAACCTTAAGAAGAAAAAAACTAGCCACATACGTCTTCTTTGAGTCACAGAAAGCATACCAAACCTTAAAGCAGAGATAATTAAAGTGCGTACTCTAGAGAAAAAAAGTATAAAAAGATAAAAAAATAAAAACACGGTGAAAAGAACAGAAGGACCTCCTCGTTTTTAGTCCTCCTTACGTACCCACTTCGAGGATTATTAATTAGAGAGTTTAAAGGGACGTCAGGTAAGGATGATGAAAGGCTGAACAGGTGTGCCGAGAGACAGACACACAGACACACAGACAGACAGACAGACATACAGACAGACAGAAAAACAGACATACAGACATACAGACAGTCAGATATGTGGTTGCAGAAAAAAACACAGACAGACAGATAGAGAAGAGGAAAGGAGAGGAGAGGAAAGGTGAAGAAAGGTAAGGAGAGAGAGACCGCGAGCGAGAGAGAGAGGGGGAGAGAGAGAGAGATGCTGCGATGTAGAGATAACCGAGCATTAAGGAAAACGGAGCCGACGTCGATTGCATGAGAAACTGAAGCAGAGGAACGGATGCCCTGAACAGACCAAGAAAACACCAACAAGAACAAGTCTGTGTGTGGGTGGATATACATACGATGACAAACACGCCTTTTACACATACCAGGGTAGAGAGAAGGAGACAAAGAGGCCGAAAACAAAAGCTCTGAAACGTCACAAAGAGCTATAGGGAGCTTAATGTAGTGTGTAGTGACGCATTTAGGAAACCAGAAGAAGAAGAAGACGGAGAAGAAGAAAAAGACGGAGAAGAAGAAAAGAAAAAGAAGAAGAAGAAGAAGAAGAAGAAGAAGAAGATTATGCTTTTGTGTGTTGAGTTGGAATGTGTAAATGGAGAGAGAGAGAGAGAGAGAGAGAGAGAGAGAGAGAGAGAGAGAGAGAGAGAGAGAGAGAGAGAGAGAGACTAAAAAAGGAAAACTATAGATGAGAGGATGAAAAAGTGAGTAAAAAAGAAAAGTTGTGAAGTTAGGCAGGAGGAGGAAGAGGAGGAGGAGGAGGAGGAGAGGGAGGAGGAGGAGGTCTATTTTACACCCTGATCCTTAACGATTACCTGCACATCACCTGCATGAGAGAGAGAGAGAGAGAGAGTAGTAGTAGTAGTAGTAGTAGTAGTAGTAGTAAGGATAGTTGTAGTAGTGGTAGCGGTGGTGGTATTAGTATTAGTGGTGGTGGGGGTAGTAATAAAAGCAGTAGTAGTAGTAGTAGTAGTAGTAGTAGTAGTAGTAGTAGTCGTAGTAGTAGTAGTAGTAGTAGTAGTAGTAGTGAAGAATACGTTGGAGGCTGCCAAGTCAGCTCGTAACATTGGACGAAGACTTTTAAGCTGATCAAATGCCTCCTCCTCCTCCTCCTCCTCCTCCTCCTCTTTTTTCTCCTCCTCCATCTCTCTTTTCATTTTCTCCTACCTCATTGTTCCTCCTTTGCTCTTCATTTATTTCCCTTATTTCTTCCTTCTCTTTTTATTTCCATTTTCCGGCCCTACTCTTTTTCCTCTCTTTCCTTTTCATCTTCTTTATCGGTGTTTTTCTCTTCTCTCTCTCCCTCTCTGAAACTCCTTAACTCATTTTTTTCATTTTTCTTTCCTTCCCATCTTTCTTTTCCTTTCCTTTCTATGTTTCTTTTCTTTTTCGTCCATTTCTTTTCCTTTCCATCCTCCATTCCTTTCCCTTTTCTTTCATTCCTTTCCCTTTCCTTTCTCCATTCCTTTTCTTTTCCATCCTCCATTCCTTTTGCTTTCCTTCCATTCCTTTCCCTTTCCTTCCATTCCTATCCCTTTCCTTCCATTTCTTTCCCTTTCCTTCTATTCCTTTCCCTTTCCTTCCATTCCTTTCCATCCTCCATTCACTTTCCTCTTTTTCATTTCATTTCATTTCTTTTCATCACTTCTATCCTCTATTTTAACTCTCTAATTTCCTTTTGTTTCCCATTCCTCTCTCCCCTCCCGCTTCCCTTCCCTCGTCTCTGCTTCCCCTCACCTTCCCCATTTGCAAAACTTTTTCCCCCTATTAATTGCCTCCCCTAATCCTTCTTCTCCTTCCCCTCTTCTCACCCCGCTTCCTTTTCCTTCGCTTTTTCCACTTAGTTCCTCGTTATATATTTTTTTCTTCTTCTCTTTAATTGCAGCTTTTTCGCTTTCTTTTCACATTCCCTTACTTCTCTTTTGACTTTCATTTCTCGCTATTTATCTATTCATTTCTCTTTCCCTTCCATATCATTCCCTGGCTTCCATTTCTTCTCTTCATCTCAGTTCCGATACCATAACCCATTCTACCCTTCAATCGATTTCTCCTTCCCTTCGTTCTCCTCCCCACACCCTCTTCCTGATCTTTCCTTACCTTTTATATCTTCACTCTTTCTCACCATCTCGTACCCTCTGTTTCCAATCACCCTCCCCTTTCATTCCCTTTCCCCCTAACACAGCCTCCTCCTTCTTCTTTCCCCCTTCCCTCTCCTTAACTCCATCCTTCCTTTCCTCTGTGTTTACTTATCCTCCTTGCCTATACCTTCCCCTTTCACACCCTCTTCCCTACCGTTTCCTCCCCTTCTCCTTCCTTTTCTTCTCCCCTACTGTTTCCTTCCCCTCCTCTCTCTCCTCTTTCCCTCTACCTCACCCAAACCCCTGCCTTCCTTCCCTCTCACTCCCCTTACCCTCCTTGTCTTAGCTTTTCCCTTTCACACCCTCTTTCCTTCCTTCCCTTTTCCTTCCCTTTCCTCTCCCCTACCGTTTCCTTTCCCTCCCCTCTTCTTTCCCCTCCGACCCTCCTTTCCTCTCTCTCTCCTCTCCCTTCCTCCCCTCTCTCTCTTTTTTTAACCACACACGTAACCTCGATCCAAAAGTTGTGTTTTTGAACTAGACTAAAAACATTGAGGTGATGTTTTTTCTCCCTCTACTTTTTGCTTTCCATTTTCCTTTTGCGGTCTAAAAAAAAGGAGAGCACATGGTATGGACGTAGATAATATAATGATTACTAGCTAAGGTCTTTAATCCTATTTTTCACTTACTTGCTACTGCGACTACTACTACTACTACTACTACTACTTCTACTACCTTATTTTGCAGCACCGAAATCTAACCGATGAATAAATGAAAAAATGGAAGGAAGAAGTGAGTGAATAAATGAATTAAAAATGTAAGCAAATATATAAAGGGAGCATTTCAGTAGATAAATTAGTGAGTGAATCTACGAATGTCAGAGGAGACCATAAATAGCATGAATATTATTGCAACTAGTACACGAATAATTGAATAATCGATAAATAAATCCAGAAAGACACAAATTATGCACTTAGAATACTTATAAAACAAACAAAAAATACTATTATTACAATTGTTACTCATTTAAATTGTGGAGAAAGATATGAAAAGTAAATAATCATCTTTCTCCCCCTAATTAAAGTCTCATGGTATCTGTCTTTACAATTTTAATATTCTTCTGCGTATATAATCTATCTTTTTTTGTATTTATGTATCAGTTAATTCAAGATATCATAAGTAAATCATCTTCTCTGTCTCCCAACCAAGGACTCATGACTTTTTCTAATCTTTCTTTTCAGTCTTTATATTTTTTTGCGTTTAAGATTTATTCCAAGTGTATAGTTTATCTTTTTTGCTTATTTATGTATTCGTTAATTCAAGATATCATAAGTAAATCATCTTCTCTGTCTCCCAACCAAAGACTCATGACTCTTTATCTTTCTTTACAGTTTTAATATTTTTTTGTGTGTTTATGATTTATTTCAAGGGTATAGTTTATCTTTTTATGCTTCTTTATATGTGGTTATTCAAGATATCATAAGAAGTAAATTGTTCTTTCTTTCCTCTAGCCAGAGACTCATGATTTTCTTTACCTATTTTTACTATTTTAATACTTTGGGTGTTTAAGATTTATTGCAAGTGTGTATTTTATCTCTCTGGGCATTTATGCATTCGGTTATTCAAGATATAACAGGTAAAGTCGCTTCTTTCTCCTCCTAACAAAAGACATGTGGTATTTCTTTTTCCAAATTAATGTTTTTTTGGTGTGTGTGTTTATGATTTATTCAGTGTACAATTTATCTTTTTGAGGAATTTATGTATTCGGTTATTCAAATCATAAGAGGTTTAACTATCCTCTCTCTTTTCCTGACCAAAGTCTCATGATTACAATATAATTTTAATAAATAAACAATCCTATCCCTGCCCCTGACCAGAGACTTGACTCACTAACAAACAGGAACAGCAAACACTCGGTAACTTGATCATGTATAACGATGCGGTGACAAGAAGTGTATGTCGTTCCCTCTTCCCTGAACCACTTCCTTCCCCTTCCGAGCGGCGCCATAAAGAAGATAAGGATCGCGGGAACACCGACTCGATCCGTGAAAACGTGCTCAGTCTGTTTGGGTTTGTCGTCAAGTCAGTGATTGCGTCGAGTGTGGTTCGGGTTAGATGTGGAGGGTGAGAATTATGCAGACTTACTGGACTGTATTTTCCTCTGCTGATGAGCCTCTTGACGCATGAAGAATAGAGTCGTGTGGCGTATTAAGGCAGAGTTTACGAGTAGCGATTTGTAAGATTATTGTACAGTAGGAGGTATTTTGGGAATTATTCTCCTCCTGCTTCATTTTCTTATTCTAATCAGTCTCTTGACGCTGGAAGAATAGAGTCGTGTGGCGTATTAAGTTAGAGTTTACGAGTAGCGATTTTGTGTGAGTCTTATAAGAGGTATTTTGGGATTTATTGTCCTCCTGCTTCATTTTCTTATTCTAATCAGTCTCTTGGTGCAGGAAGAACAGAGTCGTATGGTGTATTAAGTTAGAGTTTACGAGTAGGGATTTGTGTGAGTCTCGTAAGAGGTATTCTGGGATTTATTGTGGTCCTGCTTCATTTTCTCATTCTAATCAGTCTCTTGGTGCAGGAAGAATAGAGTTGCGTGGTGAATGAGCTTGAGGTTTACGAGTAACGATTTGTGTGAGTTTTGTAAGAGATATTTTGGGATTTATTCAGACTTATGGGAGTGTTTTTTCCTACCCTGTTGAAACACTTGACGTTAAGTAATAGAGTTGGTTAGTTTATGAGCTTCAAGTTTACGAGTAACGATTTGAGGTGTGCAATTAATAAGGAACCATGTGTCTTGTAGGAGATATTTTGGAAACTCTTCATTCTTATTGTTCCATATTTCTTCGCTTATCAGACTCTTGACACAGGAAGGATAGTTGTCTGGCACCTTCCTCAAACATGTGATTCATTCGGTCCTTGTGTTGAAATATGCACACTTTAATCATCGCTGCATAAAGTTCCTGCTGAAAGAGAATACTAAAGTTGCAAGCTCAGTTTTACGGCAAAGATTTCTCACCTCCCCCACATACGCCACAACTCAGCCCGCCACTGTAAAACTACTTGTGGCAAAACTTTATAATGTCTCTCAATTTGCTACTTTAAGCTTTTAAAAGCGTGTCACTAAAGAAGATAATTCAGGAAACTATTCTTCGTCCACTCCTCAATCCTCAAAGAAATGTTCCTTCGTCCCCGGTGATTTACGGCGCTGAAATGTATCTTAATTTACTACTTAGAATATTCACACTCACAGACAGACAAACAGATAGACATATAGATATACAGACAGACGGACATACAGAAATAAACACACACACACACACACAAACACACACACAAACACACACACACACACACACACACACACACACACACACAGGGAGACTCAATAGGATGGGGCTCACAACCCTGGGGAGAAGAAGAGAAAGAGGAGACCTGATAGTGATGTATAGGGTGGCGAGCGGGGTGGAGAATCTGGACAGAGAGGACCTGTGTGTGTGGAGCGAGAGAAAAACAAGAGGACATGGAAAGAAGTTGAGGGCGACCGCGTGTAGGCGAGATGTGAAAAAGTTTAGCTTCCCAAACAGAAGCATTGAGCTATGGAATGGACTGGAAGAGGAGGTGGTTTGTGCAAGAAACATTCATGATTTTAAGGAAAAGTTGGATAAGAGAGGATATGGAGACGGGACAGCGCGGTCGTAGCTCTTTTCCCGTATGCCACAAATAGGTAAATACAACTAGGCAAATACACACACACACACACACACACACACACAAACACACACACACACACACACACACACACACACACACACACACACACACACACACACACACACACACACACACGCTTCAAGCTATCTCCTTAGGTATGCAAATTAACCTAGATATTAGCGACGTCTCTTGACATGACTCACCGTTTTAGCGACCATCTTTACAGGGAGTGATTGATAACCTCCCTCGGCTCGATACACTGAGACTCGTACTTATATAAAATGAAGAGTTATTGCGCGGGTATGTGATTTATTATAAAGATTTGGGTTTAATACTCGCTGCTATCGTTTTTGTATAATATTCATTGTTATCGTCCATGTCTTGATGCCACGCAGGTTAATTTACAAACACATCAATGCATTAATGTGTTTATATATTTACTTGGGTTTGAGAGATAATATGTGACTGGAGTGATAATAATATACCACATGAGTTGTTATTTCAGCCGCGGCAAATTGTTAAATGTTTTACGTGAAATATATGAAAATACGGTTTAAATTATGGATATACACACACACACACACACGCACACACACACACACACACACACACACACACACACACACATACATTCACCCACTGTTCATGACGCATCAAACAAAATTAATTAACTTCAAAAACCTTTCTTTCCCAATGACATAATTATTATTTACACGCATAAAAAAAAAAATAGCATTTGTATTTTCCCTTCCTCGCTCCCCTTCCGTTGATATCAATTATGATTTTCCACTTACATTTATATATATATTTTTTCCATATTTTGGGGGAGTTTTCGTTAACCTCTATTTTTCGGATGCTTTTGAAATCGTAAGGCTTTTATTCTCTTTTTTGTGTGAATAGTTTGTTGAATATTTTGAAGCTTTTTTTATTATTTTATTTTGCTTGTAACTGAACTCGTTTTATGCACGAATGGGTTTTTTTTTACAATGGTAGTTTGAAGAGCAGGAAATAGTGAGGGGGTTGAGAGTATATGTGGTCTTAATCAACCCTTTTTGCCTCTAGAAACAAATATCTATCCACAATTTTTCTTTCATCATCTATACTCCCTTATATTCTCAGGTCTTTTTATCTGTTTTTTATCCTTCCACGTTTATTTTGCTCCATTATTTATCGTCCATGTCATCACGAGTTGTAGTTTTCACCTCCTATCCACCTTTCCAATTCTATCTTTCACCTCCCTCTCCTTTACGCCACAGTTTCATTAATACATTCAGTTACCCCTCACCCACTCACCACTCTCCCCTCCCCATCCCTTTCTTCCCCTCTCTCTCCCTCCCGCTCCCCTCTCTCGTGCGCCCCTTCCCCATCCCATCTCCCTCTCTTTTTCCTTCCCCTCTTTCTCCCTCACTTGCTCTTCCCTTCCCTTGTCTCTCCTTCCGTTTCCCCTCCCTCTCGTTCCCTTCCCTTTTCTTTCTCTCTCACTTGCCCTTCCCCTCTCTCCAGCTCCCTTCCCCTTTTCCTCTCTCACAATCCCTTCCCTTTCCCCTCTCTCTCGCTCTCTTTCTCTCTCCCCTTTCCCCTCTCTCCCGCTCTCCTTCCCCTCTCTCTCTCTCTCTCTCACATCCTCTTCCCCTATCTCCCGCTCCTCTTCCCCTTTCCCTTCTCTCTCTCTCAATGCCCCTTCCCCTCCCCCTTTTCCTCCCTCACGCTCCTCTTCCACACCCTCCCCTCTCTCACTCTCTCTCTTCTCTCCATGCCTGACCTTTCCAAGCTATCATTTAATGGGGTATATTTAGTATTATGTAATATAGTCCCACACATTATTTGGTCAATGTGTTTTGCCACCATAACATAATTTGTGCGTCGATCTATTTATTGCAAAGTCTGTTATCTGTATATCTCTTGCGGGGGTTATTAATGATAAATGAATACTGGCATACTCTCTCTCTCTCTCTCTCTCTCTCTCTCTCTCTCTCTCTCTCTCTCTCTCTCTCTCTCTCTCTCTCTCTCTCTCTCTCTCTCTCTCTCTCTCTCTCTCTCCCTTTCGCATATTGATATCTAAATAATTCAATCTTTTTTATACCATTCACCTAAGCCACTAAAAAAATCTGTCATGGAAGTGTAGTGTGTGTGTGTGTGTGTGTGTGTGTGTGTGTGTGTGCGTGTGCGGGCTCAGTATAAAGCTATCTCGACAATCTTCCCTCTCGTGTTGGTCAGAATCGAGGGTTTGAACCATAAAAATACGCGTTGGAGACCTGTTATGTTTTTACCGCTCTCTCTCTCTCTCTCTCTCTCTCTCTCTCTCTCTCTCTCTCTCTCTCTCTCTCTCTCTCTCTCTCTCTCTCTCTCTCTCTCTCTCTCTCTCTCTCTCTCTCTCTCTCTCTCTCTTCTACGTATTTTTCCTGTCTTTCTCCATTTCTCTATCCTTTCATCTGTTTTTTTTTTCTTCCCCTTGCCTATCTTTGTCTCTCTCTGTCTCTCCCTCTGAGCGTCGATTTCTCCCTTCTTCTCTTCCTTTGTGCCTGTGGTCTCTTTTCTCTCATTTCTTTCTTACTTTTTTCCTCTTTTCCTTCGTTTCTCAGTGAATGCCTTTCTTTTCTCTTCCACTCCTCTCCTTTTCTTTCGTTTTCATTTTTCTACCTTTTATTTGCTTCTATGTCCTATTTTGTTCTCTCTCTCTATTCTCTTGTGTTCCCTTACCTATTTTTTCTCTTTTTCTTCCTTTCTCATCCTCTTCCTTCACTTCGTTTTCTATCTTTTATTCGCTTCAATGTCCTTTTTTTCTCCTTTTCTCTTAATTTTGTCATATTTCATCTTTTCCACTCTCTCCTTCCTTCCCCTTTCCTTCCTTTACCTTCCCTTCTCTTCACTTTAATTCCCCACACTTTTTTCCCCTTCCTCCCTTTCCACAATCTTCCCTCCCCTTCCCTTCTCTCTTCTTCCCATCCCATCCCTTCCCTTTCTTTCCATTTTCTTCCTTTACCTTCCCTTTCCTTCCCTTTCCTTCCCCACACTTTCTTTCCCGTTGCTCTCTTCCCACAATCTTCCCTCCCCTTCCCTTCTCTCCCCTTCCCATCCCTTCCCTTCCCTTCCTTTCCCTTTCCTTCCTTTACCTTCCCTTCTCTTCACTTTCTTTCCCCACACTTTCCTTCCCGTTGCTCTCTTTCCTCAATCTTCCCTCCCCTTCCCTTCTCTCTCTTTTCCATCCCATACCTTCCCTTCCTTTCCCTTTCCTTCCCTGCACTTATTTTTCCTTCGCGTCCCTTTCCTTCCACAATATTCCCTCCCTTCCGTTCCCTTCTCTTCTCTCTCCCACCCTTCCTCTTCCCCTCCTCTATCCTCTCCATCTCCCCTCTTCCTTCGCCTCCCGCACCCTTCTTCCTTTTATACCAGTGGTCAACAAGTTTTTCGTTTCATCAATGTTTTTTTTCTGATTTTTTTAGTTGCTTGTCTTTTTTTCACTGTATATTTTTCGGCGCTAACCTGTCAACCATTTTTCGGGTATTAATTGAATTTTACCCTACACATGTTTGCGTTGCTCTTTTGTTTTGCTTTTAACGTTTGGAATTTCACGTGATTGCTAAGTATAAAAGAAGAGAGAGAGAGAGAGAGAGAGAGAGAGAGAGAATGTATGGAAAGAGATTAAAAAGAAAAGAAGGAAGAGGTGGATGAGGAGGAAAGGAAGAAATAGAAGGAATATGAAAAGAAAAAGGGAAGATGAAATGAAAGACGGAAAGGAAGATGATAAGTAGGAAAATGAGGAATAGAAGGAACAGAGAGAAATATGAGCTGAAGGGAGTGCAGGAGAATGAGGAGAAGGAGAAGAGGGAGAAGGAGGAGGAGGAGGAGGAGGAGGAGGAGGTAAAAGAAGGGGAAAGAGACAAAGGACTCGGTAAAAAAAAAAGAATCACTCCAACTCTATATATGTTTGAGGACCAAGATCAGGTTCCATTCAGCTCATCTCCGCTTGAGGAGGACCGTAAGAAAAGAATAAATATCGTACGTTTGGAAATAACCGACTCTGTGGAAATCAATGGTGGCTTGTTTGACTTGATGGTTCAACATAGATATAAAAACGAAACCTTTGTTCTTTGTAGACACTTGCGATCGTGTTCAAAGCTCTCAAAATCAGTCATTACCAACACATATATAAATAGGAGCTTCTTGACAATTTATTTCAGTAGCTTTTTATACCACACAGAGACCTCCTTTTCTGACTCTTGTTCTTTATTCTTGCTATCGTGTTCAAGGCTCTCAAAATCAGTCATTACCAACATAGAAGTAAATAGGAGCTTCTAGACAATTTTCAGTAGCTTTTTATACCACAAAGAGATCTCCTTTTCTGACTCTTGTTCTTTATTCTTGCTATCGTGTTCAAGGCTCTCAGAATCAGTTATTACCAACACATATATAAATAGGAACTTCTTGACAATTTATTTCAGTAGCTTTTTATACCACCCAGAGACCTCCTTTTCTGACTCTTGTTCTTTATTCTTGCTATCGTGTTCAAAGCTCTCATAATCAGTCATTACCAACACAGAGATAAAAAGGAGCTTCTAGACAATTTTCAGTATCTTTTCATACCTCTACACTCTCTTTCTAACTCTATATCTTTATTCTTTTATCGGAACAGCGTACACTTGAGCTACCTTATTTTTTTCTCTTTTTTACAATAAAGGAGACAGCTCAAGGGCACAAAAAAAGGAGACAATAATAGAAAAAGCCCGCTACTCGCTCCTCCATTTGCCGTAAAAAAAGACATCATACCCAGTTACGGCTTTCTTGCCTTCGTTTCCTTTACAACAATATCAACAGAGCATACTAACGTGGTGACTTAAGCCATTCATTCATAAGTAACAGGGAGTGGATTTTAGATTTTGCTCGAACATTTGTCAAGTGAATGGCTTAGGAAGGGCGAGTTTGTAATATGTAATAGGGGCTGCAATGTGAGGTGCTTTTGATATGGAGGTTTCAATATGTAATGGAACTTTTAATAATGGACTTAACGTAAAAACTGTATACGCTAAATGGGGAAAAAAAATGCTACGAAAATATGGAGAAATTAGCAAAAAAATCGTGAATCTGAAATATGACAAAAGTGTAGGATTATGGAATATGTTTGGCCGTTATTTCTCTCTCTCTCTCTCTCTCTCTCTCTCTCTCTCTCTCTCTCTCTCTCTCTCTCTCTCTCTCTCTCTCTCTCTCTCTCTCTCTCTCTCTCTCTCTCTCTCTCTCTCTCTCTCTCTCTCTCTCTCTCTCTCTCTCTCTCTCTCTCTCTCTCTCTGACACCACCCTCCCCCTCCTCTCTCTCTTACTCTTTGACTTTCTCTTTTTCCCCGTCCCCGTGTCCAGCAAATCCAAGCGGCTTTATCTCCGGCTTACCTCGCCATTGTTTCCCACCTTTCAGTGTTTTGCAGAATTTAACTAAAAATATCAAGTTGTTCGACGTAAGCCAATTTGTTTTTCGCGTCCGGATGTTTAGGCCTTGATGTCATTACGGGAAGCCGGGGTGAATGTGTTGCGTTTTGTGTTGTGTGTGTGTGTTGTGTTTGTGTTTAGGGATGTGAGGGTAGGGGAGGTGTTGTGTGTGTGGGGGGGGGGGGGGAGTGTGTATGTAGGTGTGTGTGTGTGTGTGTGTGTGTGTGTGTGTGTGTGTGTGTGTGTGTGTGTGTGGGGGGGGGGGGTGTGGGGGTGTGTGTGGGGGGGGGTGGGGCCTGTGTGTGTTTGTAGAAGGGTTTGAGCTCTTGTCTCTCTCTCTCTCTCTCTCTCTCTCTCTCTCTCTCTCTCTCTCTCTCTCTCTCTCTCTCTCTCTCTCTCTCTCTCTCTCTCTCTCTCTCTCTCTCTCTCTCTCTCTCTCTCTCTCTCTCTCTCTCTCTCTCTCTCTCTCTCTCTCTCTCTCTCTCTCTCTCTCTCTCTCTCTCTCTCTCTCTCTCTCTCTCTCTCTCTCTCTCTCTCTCTCTCTCTCTCTCTCTCTCTCTCTCTCTCACACACACACACACACACACACACACACACACACACACACACACACACATGTTGACTCCCTGTTGTTTCTCACCTTAATCACAAGAGGCGCTTTTGTTACACGCTTCTCACCTCACCTGTCCTTTTCTCACCTCTCTCACCTGGCTCTCTTTCACACACCCACACCTGTTTTCCCAAGTTAACCTTCGCTGTATACCTTCTCAGTCTGAATTTTTTAAAGTTTTTTTCTTTTTTTCTTATATTCCCTAGCTATATATTTTTGCTCTTTTTTATGTTTATATTTTACCTTTCTTTCGCTCTTATTTTTCCCTTTTTCATACCTCTTTCATTTCTTTTCCTTGATTCTCCCTTTCTTCCTTTCTTTTATTTTAGCTGTAGCTCTGTTTTGTTTTAGCTTTATCATTCTCTTTTCTATGCCTATATCACTCTTTTTTCCTTCTCAGCTCTTCATGCTTCGTACCTTTTTCATTTTCCTTCTCGATTCTCCCTTTTTCCTTCTCTTTCTTACTTTTATCCGCATTTCTATCAATCTTTTAATCCACCCCATCGCCTCTTTGCCTTCTGCCTTCTTTCTTTCTTACATACAGTCTACGCTTATTTTCCTTCATTTTTCGTTAACAATTGTCAAGTAACTTCTATGTCATTCTCATATGCACGCACCGAGTCTCCTTAATAACGGAAAGCCCCACAAAAGAGCTACAAAAAAGGCGCCAGTCGGTTCCAGTGATGCCTGTCTCTAATCCTCACGTCCACAAAACACTCTAGCACAAAACGGATCCCTGGCGAACGCTATTGAGCACCGTCGTTCCGCCTTGTTACTCACTCATCTCGCCGTCGTTGTTCTCATTTTGTTGTGCTTTCGTCCTCTCTGTGTGGGCGGGAGACAAAGGCGGGAAGCGAGAAGAGAGGGAAGGGGGAAGAAAGACCAAGCCCACCACACGAGCGAGGACTGGACATAGATATAAACATAGATAGAAAGGGAAAGAGAGAAACAAAGACAGACAGGCAGGTATGAAGAAAGCCCAGACCCACCACTCAAACGATGACTGAACATAGATAGAAACATAGATAGAAAGGGAAGAGGTAAACAAAAACGGACAAACAGACAGACAGCAAGAAAGACCAAACTCACCACACGAGAGCTGGCGAGACATTGACAGATAGAAACATAGATATTAAGGGAAAGAAATACAAAGAGAAACAGACATTAGTTAAAGGCAATCCCAAAACACCTCACAATGAACACACCTTTACACTATCGGCCGTATTCCATACTGTCTGATATTAGGAAATGCCCGGGTATTACCAACTCAAAAACGTTACCTTCTTTACCCTCTTCCTTCCCTTTCGTCCTTCCTTACTTCCTCTTGTTTTTCCTTCTCTTCTTCCTATCATTGTTTCTTCCTTCATTTCAGCTTCTATAACTTTCTTCGTCCTAGCTAAATTCTGCATACTTACCTTTAATTACTGTTTTTTTTTCTTTTTATATATCTACGCTATACTATAACTAATGTCTTGTATAAGTCCATTAACCCGTACAAAGAGGTTCATGAAAAGCTACTTCGGTCTGACGTTTCGGTATCGTTAAAACTAATCGGAAGGGAATGGCTAATGAAGGGAGTTTCTTTGTATTGTTGTTGATATTGTTGTTATTACTGTTATTGTTACTATTATTGCTGTTGTTGGTATCGTTGTTGTTTTAAGTGGGCGGTTTTTTTTTTTCCTTATTCACTGAGTCAAGGCAAGAATACATAGAACTGAAAGAAGGAAAAGAATAGGAAATGAGACAAGGCATCGTACAGCACCCTAAAGTAATACTCATAACACACGAATTCCTGAAAGACCGAAGTGACTGTAGAGTTTCGTGACAAACTCGTGACAGCCTTAAATAACGTCGCACACTAAAACGCGTCCTCAAAACACACACACACACACACACACACACACACACACACACACACACACACACACACACACATACGATCGATCAGCATGGTAAAAGGACACGCGATGTTTCCTTAGGTGTTTCTTAAGGTTCTTTGAGTATAATTTATCTTCTATTCATGTTATTTTTTTATGTCTGTCCTTTGATAGCGATGAATGTCTGAAGGATTTTGTTTGATTTGTGTTCTGGTGTGTCAATAACTTTTCGTTCTCTCTATTTTTTTTTTCTGTTTGATTTTCTTTTTAATGGTTATATATTTTTTTTCTTCTGTTTAACCTCCTTCTTTTCCCTCCCTTGATTTAACTAAACTAAACTGTCTCATTTTTTATTTCAATTTTGTTTCTAATTCCTTTTTTTTTCATTAGTTTTCTTATCCTGTTTCTTCCCTTTGAATATTCGCAGCTTCTTGAATCTAGTTGTCTTTCTTTTCTTGCTACAAACTATTTACATTCGTTCTGTCAGGGGATATTTTTTTCTCATATTCTTAAGGCAATCTCCTCATTCATTCATACACGTGTTCCCTATCCACCACTCCCTTTTATTATCATTTTTCTTTCTTTTTCTTGTGTGCATCTATTTCTTCTTTAGTCTCGGAACTCAAAGAAAACTGACATCAAAGGCAAGACGAAACGAATGTAAGCCTCAATCAATACATATAATCCATTTTCCCTTTAATATCCCTCCTTTCCCCCCCCTTTTTTTTCCTTCTCTCAACACAGAAAGAATATTTTTTTCATGGCGAAGAGCGGATGATGATAAGACGGAGGGGAGGGAAAGAGAAAGTATCACCCTCATATTTTCCCCATATAATCATGTTTTTCCTTCAGTAGTTCAGTTCTTCTTGGTGTTTAAGGGAAGATAATTGAGGATGGGAGGGGACAGGGGTTAGGAAAGAGGGGGAGGGAAGGAGGAAAAAATTAGGGAAGAGATGGAAAGGTTATTTTATCCTTCTTTACCTGACATTTTTCCCGTATCATTCTTTCCTTCCCCTCATTTGCTCCGTTTCTTTCTGTCACTAAAGATAAAAGAAGGGAAGAAGGAAGGGAGTAAGGGAAGAAACGGAGCGGCTAGACTACTTTTTTATTCTCTCATTTTTCCACATGTTATTCTTTCCTTCCCCTCTGTAGCTCCGTTTATTTCTGTCACTAATGATAAACGAAGGGAAGAAGGAAGGGAGTCAGGGAAGAAATGGAACGGCTAGACTACTTTTTTTTATTTCCTTTATTTATTCTTTCTTCTTTGCCTCCTTTCCTTCCCTGCTTTTCTTCCATCCTTTCGTCGTTCCTTCATTCCTTTCTTCCATTTGTCTTTTGTTCGTACACTCATTTATTTCGTCTCTCCTCAAACTCGTTATTTTTGTTCCTTTGCTTCCTCATGTTATTATTTTCTTCACCTCAACAGCAGCGTTTTTCCCAGCATGTAAGAGATAAAGAGAAAGGAAAGAAGAAGGAGTTAATGAAAGAGGTGGAAGGGCTAATGTACTGTTTTTACGCTCTTATTTTCCCCATATTAATTTCTTCCCTTCATTACCTCCATTTCTCTTGGTATTATAGGTAAGTGATTAAGGAAGAGAGAGAGTGAGGTATTTAGAGAAGAAATAAAACGGGAAACTATTCTTTTTTACGCTTATATTTTACCCCACATCAATTTTCTCTTCCTTTCTTCCCTTTTTTCTCTCCTCTCCGTTTCTTCTCGGTACTTTAGGTAAGAGATTTAGGTAGATAGGGAGGGAAGGAAGGTTTGGGAAGAGATGAAAAGGGTACTCTACTTATCTTTACCCTTTACTCCATCCTCTACTCTACCTTTTTTGTAACTCTTTCCCATCAATAGCTCCACTTCTTTTTGGCATCATAGGTAAGAGAAGGGAAAGAGGAGGGAGGATGGGTAAAGATGGAGGAGCAACACTACATTTTTTAACCCTTTCATTATTCTTCCCTTCTTCTCCATTTTTTCTTGGTACTGACGGTAAAGGATTAAGGGAAGGAATGAGAAAGGGAAGATATAAAAGGGCTACTCTACTTACCCTTGATTGCCCATAATTTACGATCCGGTCATGTAATTTAGCACCATTACGGAAGGTTCCCCTACTCCCTGTGATTCGCCTGTCATTGTTTTATTGTCCCGGAATAGCTACAGTTAAGATACATTGTCTTAATCATGTGTTTGTGCTGCTTTATCTGTCTGTCTGTCCGTCTGTCTATCTGTTTTTCTCTGTGTGTCTTTCCTGGCAGCGAAAGAAGGCAGGAAAACCAGGAGGGAAGGAAGGAAGGAAAAGAGAAAGAAAGGAAGCAAGTGAACAAAAATAACGAGTTTGAGGAGAGACGAAATAAATGAATGTACGAAAAAAAGGAAGAAAGGAAGAAAGGAATGGAGGAAAAAGAAAAGCAGGGAAGGAAGGGAGGCAAAGAAGGAAGAATAAATATAGGGAATAGTGAAAGAAACAGCAAAGAGTAAACATATAAACAGATAGAGAAAAATAAGTAAAGAGAGGAGAAAAAGCAGTATTAGGAAAGCAACATACACACACACGCACACACACACACACACACACACACACACACACACACACACACACACACACACACACACACACACACACACACACACACACACACACTTTGTTTTTCCTAATCTTCCCTATAAAGTACCGCTTATCATGCCTCTACAATCAAGTGGTTAGTTATCTCAGTTTACGACTCATCAGTAAGATTAGGTCTTTTTATAGTGAGGGCTCTTGTTTGATTCTTCCTGTTTTTGTTATGGTGAGGTACGACACTTGCTTTATCTTTACGGTATAATAATTTTTTTTTTTCGTTACAAAGGTGTTTTAACATACTCTGAATTTTCTTGTTTTTTTTATTTATTTTTTTACCATTATACCATGGGATAAAAATGTTACTTTGGAATACCTGTCTTTTCTTCTGTGTTTATTTTATTTATTTCCTATTTACGTTTTCTATTTGGTGTTTCCTTCTCTATTTCCATGATTTATTCTTACTTTTCGCCTACTTTCCTTCCCTTTCTTTCCTTTCTTCCATTCTTTTTTACTCTTCCTTCATTCCTCCCTTCCTTCCTTCATTCCTCCCTATCTTCATTTATTCCCGTCTTCTCAATCTCCTCTCTAATGTTTCCTTCCTTCCCTCCTTTTTCCTCCTTTCTCTCCCTTTCTTCTCTCCTTCTTCCTCCATTCTCTCCCGCTCGCTGTTCCTTCCATTTTCCGTCCTCCTCTCTCTCCCTTTCTTCCTGCTTACCTTCCGTCCTCCTCTCCCATTCTCTATTCCTTCCTCCCTTCTTTCACTCTCCGTTCTCATCCCATCTTCTTTCCCTTTCTTCCCTCTTCACTCCTTCTCCCGCTTACCCTCACTTCCACTTTCTCCCCCTCACGCCTCCCTTTCCTCTTCTGACCTATCTCCCTCTCACGTCCCCACCCCCCCATCCCCCCGTCCCCCTCCCCCCTCCCCCCCCTCTTGTCACTGTGAAGCAGGCACCCACCCGAAGAGGATCCGGGAAAGATGAAATTACCTGTTGCTTATCTCTGAGGAGCAACGCATCCAGGCCCAAGTAATAACACACACACACACACACACACACACACACACACACACACACACACACACACACACACACACACACACACACACACACACACACACACACACACACACACACACACACACATACACACACACACAGGTGGGCTTGGCAAGTGAGAAATGGGCGGAAAAAAAAGAAAATAAAAGAGAAAAGGAGAAAACAGGGTAAGAGAAACGAATGACACAGGTGCTTGGATAGGAGAGGAGGAGGAGGAGGAGGAGGAGGAAGAGGAGGAGGAGGAGGTGGTGAAAGAGAAGTTTGAGGAGGAGGAAAATGTGAGGAGGAAAAGTAAGAAAATATAAAATAAGATGAAGAAAATGAAAAAAAAAGAAAAGGAGAAAGAAGAAAGAGAAGGAGGAGGAGGAGGATGAAAAGGAGGAGCTGAAAGAGGAGTTAGAGAAAGAGAAGAAGAATGCAAGGAAGAAATGTAAATAAAATAAACAATAAAATGAAGAGAATGAAAGAGCAAAAGTTGATGAATAACGAACTAACAGAAAAATAATGATGAAAAGTAGTGAACGAAAAAACACGATAAGCAAAGCAACTCAGGAAAGAAAGAAAAAGCAAAATAAAACCAGGCCCAAAAAAATAAAGTCGAGATGCGCTTAGAAAAAGGCGAAGCGTATAAAAAGGTTGGCGAGGAAGGAAAAAAAAAAACTTCATCACTTCACACGATGCGCTTCCTCTTATTTTTCCTTCTTCCTCTTCTTCCTTCCTCTTTATTTTCCTTCATTCCTTTCCTTCCTTCCTCTTACTTTTCCTTCTTCCTCTTATTTTTCCTTCTTCCTCTTCTTTCTTCCTCTTATTTTTCCTTCTTCCTCTTCTTTCTTCCTCTTATTTTTCCTTCTTCCTCTTCTTCCTTCCTCTTTATTTTCCTTCATTCCTTTCCTTCCTTCCTCTTATTTTTCCTTTTTCCTCTTATTTTTCCTTCTTCTTATTATTTTTCCTTCTTCCTCTTCTGTCTTCCTCTTATTTTTCCTTCTTCCTCTTCTTTCTTCCTCTTATTTTTCCTTCTTCCTCTTCTTTCTTCCTCTTATTTTTCCTTCCTCTTCTTCCTTCCTCTTTATTTTTCCTTCTTCCTCTTCTTCCTTCCTCTTTATTTTTCCTTCTTCATCTTCTTTCTTCCTCTTATTTTTCCTTATTCCTCTTCTTTCTTCCTCTTATTTTCCTTCTTCCTTTTATTTTTCCTTCTTCCTCTTCTTCCTTCCTCTTTATTTTTCCTTTTTCCTCTTCTTCCTTCCTCTTTATTTTTTCCTTCTTACTCTCCTTCCTTCCTCTTCTTCCTTCCTCTTTATTTTTCCTTCTTCCTCTTCTTCCTTCCTCTTATTTTTCCTTCTTCCTTTTCTTCTTTCCTCTTATTTTTCCTTCTTCGTTTTCTTCCTTCCTCTTATTTTTCCTTCATTCATTTCCCTCCTCTTATTATTCCTTCGTTTCTTTCCATTCTTTTATTTTTCTTTCATTCCTTTCCTTCTTATGTTTCCTTCACTCCTTTCCTTCGTATTATCTTCCGTAAGTTCGTTTTCTTCTCTCTTCTTCCTTCCTTCCTTTTATAACCATTCCTTCTTTCTTCTCCTGCTTTACTTTCTCTGGGGATCCTTTTCTTTCTCCTCTTCCTTCCTTTCATTCCTAATCATTCCTTCTTTCTTCTCCTGCTTTACTTTCTCTGCGGATCCTTTTCTTCCTTCTCTTCCTTCCTTTCTTTCCTATCCATCCCTTCCTTCTCTTCCTTCTCTCCTTTTTCCTTCATCCTTCCTCTCCATTCATTTCTTCTACCATCCCTTCCTTTCTCATCCTCCTACTCTCCTTCCTCTGCATCCTTCCCTTCCCTTTCCTCCTCCTTTCTTATTTTTCCCTTTACTACCCTCCCATTCCTCCTTTTCTTTCCTTCTCTCTCTCCTACAAATCCTTTTTTCATCCTACCTTTTCCCGTTTCTCCCTTCATTACCATCCTTCCTGTTCCTTCTCTCCTTACCTCCTATCCTTCCTACCCTCTTCTCCCTCCTACCCATCCTTCTTTCTTCTATTCTTGCCCCTTCTTACCTTCTCCTATCCTTTCCTTCCTCTTTCTTCCCTCCTCGTCCTCACTCCTCCCCTTCCTTTCTGCCATGCATTCCCTCCTACTCTTCCAACCTCCTCTTCTCCTCCTCTTTCCTCTTCCTTCCTTTCCTCCCTCTTTCCTTCCCTCGTGTTTGTGTATGCGGCGGATGCAGGCTCCTTGGGGTCAGGGAGGAGGAGGAGGAGGAGGAGGAGGAGGTACCGCACCCTCCCCCTTGACTATAAATTTTCACATCACCTCCGTCTCTCCATCACTGAATTCACCTCCATTTTTACGTCCAGGGAAAAAGGAGTAAGAGAGAGAGAGAGAGAGAGAGAGAGAGAGAGAGAGAGAGAGAGGGAGAGGGAGAGGGAGAGAGAGAATATAACACGTTTTTCTTACTTTTCCCATTCCTCTATCTATCTTCTATTCCGTCAATCATCAACTCGTGTTCCTATTTATTCCCCTTATTTTTTTGCGTTTGGAATTTGCTTATATGCTCATTGCTTTTTTTTCCTCTTCCTTAATCATTAGTTCGTCTTTCTTTCCTTTCGATCTCTTTCTACAACTGTTTTCTTCCTTCTTCATCCTCTTAAACTTGTTCTTCTTTCTTTCCATTATTCTTATAGTTATTTTGCGCTCCATTCTTCTCTTCTTATGTTCAGTTATTTCTTCCTCCGACATTTTTTTCCTCTTCACCTTTCTTCTTTTTTCTCACTCTTCCGTTTTCTTCATGCATCCAAGAAGACAAAAATAAAAGAAATACTCAAAAAAGTGAAACATATCTGACGAGACAGACAAACGAGACAGACAAACAGAGAGACAGACAAACAGACAGACAAGACCTTAAGTCGCCAAAGGAAAGGTTACAGATACGGGAATATAAGTGAGACTGGGATAGGTGGTGGTGGTGGTGGTGGTGGTGGCGCCAAACACGACACTTGCGCTACATTTGCAGTAATTGCGCGACAGTCATCCCCTGGGCGCTATTTGCCTTCCCCTGTGTGTGTCTGTGTGTGTGTGTGTGTGTGTGTGTGTGTGTGTGTGTGTGTGTGTGTGTGTGTGTGTGTGTGTGTGTGTGTGTGTGTGCTCAGTTTCTTCCTTTTTTTTTCTTCTACTTTATTTCCTTCTTTTCATTCGCCTCTTCCTCCTCCTTTTATTTTTTTCTTCATTTTCGCTTTAGTTATTTTTTTATTACTTATTTTTGCTTTAGTTCCTCCTCCCGTTCTCTTCCTCCTCTTTTGTTTTTCTTCATTTTTCTTCATTGTCTTGTTTTTCTTCTACTTTACTTCTCCATTATTTCTTCCTCTTCCTCTCCCTCACTGTCTTTTTCTTTTTCTTTTTTCATCTTTCTTTTACTTAATTTCCTCCTCCCACTTTTCCTCATCCTCCCCTTCTAAATTTTCTTCATTATCTTTTTCTTCTTCTTTTACTTCTACTTCACTTCACCCCTTCCTCCTCCTCCTCCTTCTCCTCTTCCTCACTCTTATGAATATTAAAACGAAGAAAATAATTGTGGTCTTAGGAAAGTATGCGGTGGACGAGGGCCGAATGAAGATGGATGGCGCTGGTCTGGCCTCGCTATCAGATGTTTCTCAGGTAAAGTGGAAGGTCACGATAAAAACAGGAAATATGCGACAGCTACTGATAACCGTGACCTGAAGAAGGGGGGGAAGAGAGGGAAGAGGGGCAGGAGTCAATCTTCCCTTCCTCCCCCCTTCCCTCTTCCACTTCCTAGCTCCCTCCTTCCTTCCATCACCCACCTCAGTAACTTCAGGTAATTCCATATGACATACTAATTAACAATGCATGATGTTGTTCCTTTTATTTTTCTTGATTTTATTCCTAAGCCAGTGATGATCCGAGCTCCATCCTTCCTTCACCCACCTTTGTAACTTCAGGTAATTCCATTTGTCTATTTGTCAATGCATGGTGACTTTATTTTTCTTGCTATTGTTATTGATTGTATTCCCAAGGCTTTCCTATCTCTTGTTACTTAATTTTCTTGTTCTTCCATTATTACTACATTTTCTTGACCTCTATAATCACATGCTCTCGCTTTATATGTCTCGTTTTTAACTGATTCTTCTTGTTTTTGTTTTGTTTTTACAGCAAAGGAAACAGCTCAAGGGTAAAAAGGGAAACAATAATGAAAAAAAAAGCCCGCTACTCACTGCTCCTATAAAAAAGCGTTCAGAGGAGTGGCCGAAAGAGAGGTCAATTTAGGGAGGAGAGGTGTCCCGATACTTTCCTCTTGTTTCCTCTTCGTTACCACTTAATTCACTATCCATAATATAATATAAATCTTGATCTCTCTTTCTCTTACTGCTTCTCGTCATAAATTCATTCATTCCCTCTCTATAATTATATCCATTCATTCTGTATCTCTATATTTTTTCTTGTACTTTTCTCTCTACATAATTCATAATATCAACCACTATATTTCTTGAACTCACTTTCTTTTACGTTTTACTCCACAAACTCCTTCATTCGTACTATAAAACCACACCCGGTCACTCTGTCGTATCCCCTAACTAATTTGCATATTGCTTTCTTTATTTAACCGTATTCATTCTCCTTCCTGACCTTTAGTTCTCAAGGGGAATTGTTTGCGGGGCGTCAAGTGCTTCAGGAGGAGGAGGAGGAGGAGGAGGAGGAGCTTCACGTCAAACAAAGTATCGCTAATCGTCTAACTATCCCTCCCTTCCACCACCTTCCCTGAACACCCTTACTTTGCCAGCACTTCAAGCGTCGGCAGCACGTGAAAACTCGCGACTTGAAGGGAGCTAAAAGACGCCTTCAAGGAAAGAATGACAGTAAAAGTCGGCGTATAAGAAACTGTCGAGGGTTACGGTTATTCTTAGCCGCGAGTTCAAATTACAGGTCTCGTTCCGCCCCTCCATCGTACTGAACTTAAGGCCGGCCTGTTATCTGGCTCGCTACAGGGCTCCGTGACCTTTCCAATCGCGTGGTGGGGGAGGTAGGGGTAGGTAGAGGCGGTGGATGAAGAGCAGACTCGTGACCTTCATTATCCACTTGGCTGGTCCATTACCTTCTCGCATAGGGACTAGTGGACTGTTTAAAAACGTGTTAGAAGAAAGATAAAGAGATAAAAGGAGGAAGGATATAAAGGGAGGGCGGAGGGAGGGGGTTAGATATGGGAACAATCTCACTATCTTCCTCTCACTTGCGTTATCTAGCTCGTAAAAAGACGCCTGACCTTTCCTAATGCCAGGCAAGGGAGAGAAGAAAGAGAGGAAGGAAGAAAGGAAGGAAGGAAGAAAGGAATATAGAAAGGAATGAAGGACGAAGGGAAGAAAGGGATGACAGAAGGGAGGGAGGAAGAAAGGAAGGAAGGAAGGAATGAAGGACGAAGGGAAGAAGGGGATGACAGAAGGGAGGAAGGAAGACAGGAAGGAAGGAAGGAAGGAATGAAGGACGAAGGGAAGAAGGGGATGACAGAAGGGAGGAGGGAAGGGAGGAAAGAAGGATGAATGAATGGACGGAGGAGAGAAAGGACGGAAGAAAAAGAAAGAAAGAAAAAGGAAAGAAAAAGAAAGAAAGAAAGAAAAGATCGAAGAAAAGGATTAAACGAGGAAGATAGATAGCCAATGTAGTTACTATAACATTTTTCATCATCAGTTCTAATTAATCTTATAGGTCCCTTCTATTCCATTACGTAAGACATCCTTTATAACACTCTCGTTGTCTGGCACTGTACTATCATTTATGTAACGAGTTTTTAATATATTTTGTTATTTGGTTTCAACGTTAACAACTCAATATTTTTTTTCCCATATCTGGCATAGGAAATAATATCGAGGTGTCATGAACAGTTTTAGCGCTACGAGAACTGTCATGATTCCTGTTTCTGCGCTTATTTTATTTCGTCACTCAGAAACAAATCCATTATATCGACATTTTGACACCCATTAATATGTATTCCTGTCTGTCTTGCTGTCTGGTTGCCCGTGTGTGAAGGGTGGTCTCTGTACCTGTCTGTGTGTGTATGGGGGGGGAGTCTCTCAGTATGTGTGTGTGTGTGTGTGTGTGTGTGTGTGTGTGTGTGTGTGTGTGTGTGTGTGTGTGTTTCTCTTGCTCTCATACACACACACACACACACACACACACCACACACACAGCCCCCCACCCACCCACAACAGCCCTTCCCTCCAGACACACACACACAAACACACAACTCACAGCACATTGAAACATACAAACACTTATCTAATCACACACACACACACACACACACACACACAAACACACAGAGAGAACAGATTACAGACACGACCCAAACCACACCAATCATTACCTCAATTTCGTGATTACTAATACACAAAGGAGCCAAAAAAAAAAAAAAAAAAAGCGAAAAAGAAAAAAAAAAGAACTACCTGGCGGCGGCGACGGTGGGGGAGCAATTAGCGAGACTCCATGACGTCAGGTGAGGATTTTACCTGAGTTGATGAGAGGTGATTAAGCAACATTACTTTCAGTTCTGAGGCATTAATCCTGGAACCGTGGGGTGGCTGGAGGAGGAGGAGGGGAGGCGAAGGAGTTAAAGGTGGTTGGGGAGAGATCTTTATGGTGGAGTGTGCAGGGAACGGTGGTAAGGAGGTTGTGGAGTAGGAGGAGGAGAAGGAAGTGGAGACGAGGGCGTGCAGAGTCAAGACGAGAGTGGAAGAGAAAGAGGGTGAAATAGAAGAAGTGGAAGAGGGTGGAAAAGGAAGAGACTTGAAAAGGAGGAGCGTGGAAGGGGAAGAGAGAGAAAGACAGTGGAAGAAGGAGAGAGAGAGAGAGAGAGAGAGAGAGAGAGAGAGAGAGAGAGAGAGTGGAAGAGAGTGTATGAGAAAGAGAATGGAAGAGGAAGGGAGTGGAAGAGAAAGAGGGCGAAACAGGAGAAGTGGAAGAGGGTGGAAAAGGAAGAGACTTGAAGAGGAGGAAGGTGGAAGGGGAAGAGAGAGAAATACAGTGGAAGAAGGAGAGAGAGAAAGAGAAAGTGTGTTAAGAGAATAGAAAATAGAATGACGGGGGGGTTAAGGGAGGCTGGATATGCTCTTATGGGGAAGTTTTATACATCACCTGATTTTACTTTCATGTAACATACGCTAACTATCCAGGTATACAACAATCTCTCCTTGGATATTAACACCTTTCTAATTAACACCTGCATACCTCTTCCTACCTGTTTCTTATCGCATGCCACATACTCATAAGCACCATATTGATTTTCCTTTCTTCTGATACTAAATTTTCACCATAGTAAGATCTGATAAAAATACTAACTCACTCCACACCTCTTTAATATTCCTTCCTTCCCTGGTAATATTTCACAGGTAATTATTTCTTCCGTGCCCTCAGTATTCCCTCCATGGTAAGATTTTTCTCCTGATTATCACTGGATCCATTTCATAATAATCTAAATCATGCTATTATGTATTTATTTATCACTACTCTCGTACCATCGCTACTTCATATACACTAGAGTTTTCAATGATTATAATAACTTCTTTTATATTGTACTCACTCCCTGTCTGCATGTTAATCTATATAATACTCACTTTCTTCAAATCTAACACACTATGTATATTCAATTCGTCTGATGTTATTCCCAGAGTTATACACGTTCTTTTTTTATTAATGTTTGCTTTTTGTGTGCCCTTGAGCTGTCTCCTTTGCTGTAAAAAAAAAAAAAAATCAAATTGTAACAACTTCATTTCTACTTTGTACTCCCTCCCTGCTCGTGGCTATCTAGACTAATCGCTTTCCTCGTAGGTGTTACCCCGCCTACGCCATTCCTTGACAACTCTCCCCACGGCAAGACTCATTCCCTGTATTAGGTCATAACAACTCAGTCCATTCCCCTCTCTCCCTCCCCTGCAAGTGACTCTCTGGGGTAATCGCTTCCTTCGTACTTATTGCCCTGCGTTCAACACCATTTCTTTATCATTCTCCCCGCGGCAAACACATTTCCCTTGTAACAGATTTTAACAACTCTATTCCTGCCTTAGTCTCCCTACACGTAAATCTTTTGTGTAATCATTTTCTTCGTTCTTGTTACCTTGTGTGAGTGTCATTTCTGTACTACTATCACGGCAGGACACCTTTCTTTAATACCTTTTATACCTTAGTCTCCTTTTCCGTATATCTTTGCAATAATCGCTTTCTTGGAACCTATTACCCCGCTTACCCCACCGTTTCTTTATTACTTTCCCGTGCGGCATGACAACCTTCCCCTGTATGATATTATAACAATTCCATTCCCATCTTTGTCTCTCTACACGTAAATCTTTGGAATGATCACTTTCTTCGTAGCTATTGCACCGTTTCAATGTCATTCCTCTTCTGCTATCACGACGGCAGAACACATTCGTTGTATCATATTATAGCAACTGCATTTATTTATTCGTCTCCCTTTCTGAAAATCTTTGGAATAATCACTTTCTTCGTAGCTATTGCACCGTTTCAATGTCCTTCCTCTTCTGCTATCACCACGGCAGTACACATTCGTTGTACCATATTATAGCAACTGCATTTATTTATTCGTTTCCATCTTTGTAAATCTTTGGAATAATCACTTTCTTCTTAGCTATTGTCCCGTTTGAATGTCCTTCCTCTTCTGCTATCATCACGGCAGAACACATTCGTTGTATCATATTATAGCAACTGCATTTATTTATTCGTCTCCCTTTCTGAAAATCTTTGGAATAATCACTCCTTTCGTACCTATTATCTTATGTGAATGTCCTTCCTCTCCTACTATCATCACGGCAGAACACATTCGTTGTATCATATTATAGCAACTGCATTTATTTCTTCGTCTCCATCTTTGTAAATCTTGGGAATAATAACTTTCTTTTTAGCTATTGTCCTGTTTGAATGTCCTTCCTCTCCTACTATCATCGCGGCAGGTCGCATTTCTTCTCTCAGATTATAGCACCTCAATTTACTCCGTCGTCTCCCTCTCTGAAAATCTTTAAAATAATCACTTCCTTCGTACCTATATCATTGCTCTATTCTATTACTCTCCCCGCGGCAGGACACACTTCCCTTGTATCCGATTTTAGCAGCTCTATTCCTACCTTAGTCTCCCTAAACGTGAATCTTTTGTCTAATCATTTTATTCGTACCTATTACCCTATGTGAATGTTCTTCTTGTACTGCTATCACCACATGGCATGACACACCCTTGTTTCAGATTAAAATGTCTCCAATAACTCCTTAGTCCCCCTTTCTGTAATGACCACCTTCTTCGTGTCTGATAAACCGCATACTCCATCCCTTCCCTTCCTTCCCCCTTGGCAGGACACATCATCGCCTTGTATCAGATTTAACGAGCCGCAAAAAAATAAGGGAAGTAGCAGCGGGTAAGTACTGCCATCAGCGTGATTATCCGACGTAATGGCCGAGTTAAATCATGCTACACTGGGTCATTTCCGAGGGAGAATTATCCTTTGCGTCCTGTTGATGAGTTAAGAATTCATATTAAGAGTGATCGTGCGTATCCTGCGGCGTTTTAGTGCACGTCTTCACTATCTTGTCGAGGAGGGAAGGGAGGAAGGAAGGGTGGGAGGAGAAAGTGAGAGGTGTAAGGGAAGGGGAAGAGAAGGACCGAAAGGGAGAGGGAGAGAAGGAAGGAAATCGGAAGAGAAGACGCTTGAGGGAGAGTGTTAAGAGATACAAGCAGTGGGTGGTGGAAGAGTGTTAGTAAGAGTGAAAATTAGAGATTGCAAGTGGGATATGAAAAGGAACAGGAAGAGGGAGAAAGAGAGAGAGGAGAGACGGAGTAGACTGATTGCAAGTGATAATGGATAGTGAAAGTAATAATGTAGATTGTAAAAGTAGATAGTTTAGTAGATTGCAAATGAAATAGGCAAGGTAAATGGGAGAGAAGGAAAAAGAGAGAAGGAAAGTGACGAAGTAGGTAGAGGGGTGAGAATATTGTACTGCAACGATTAAGTATATGTGTGTATTTATGTGAGTGTGTTGATGAGTGTTCGTGGAAGAAGCCGTAGGAAAAAGTGAAAGAAATAGAGAGAACAAGTAAAGAATAAGAGGCGATAGGGAGAGGAAAGGACGATACGTAGAAAGGAACAGGAGGAAAGAAAACATTACAAGGATTAAGGACTGGTTGAAAGAGTTGAAAAAGTGAGTTAGTTCGTAAAAATAAAGAACACAAGGAAAACGGGGAATGGGACGAGAGTGCGAGCGAGTGAGAGAGTGAGAGGGAGAGAGGAAAGGTCAAGGGGGGAGGGAAGTAGTATATCAAGGGAGTGTGTAAAAAGTGTGCTGTTGGGAATAAGAAAGGGAGGTGGAAGTGCAGCAGGTCACGGTGAAGAAACATCAAAACATCGTAATGCGTCGCAGGGTTTGCAGAGGTCGTACGAAGAGAAGGAGGAGGAGGAGAAGAAGGAGAAGGGTGTGATGGTGGAGAGGAGGAGAGAGAGAGAGAGAGAGAGAGAGAGAGAGAGAGAGAGAGAGAGAGAGAGAGAGAGAGAGAGAGAGAGAGAGAGAGAGAGAGAGAGAGAGAGAGAGAGAGAGAGAGAGAGAGAGAGAGAGAGAGAGAGAGAGAGAGAGAGAGAGAGAGAGAGAGAGAGAGAGAGAGAGAGAGAGAGAGAGAGAGAGAGAGAGACGCGTGCTGCCCAGTGCTTCATCATCATCTTAATGAGAAGCCGTAAAGGAAAGGTAATGAGTCCTGATGGGCGGCGGAGTTTCATTCGGAGTCAGTTCCAAGCAGAGAAAATCATTGCCAATCAAACGCCGACGCCGACACGAGGGAAAGCATAGAACGAAGAGCAGGACCAGGCCTTCAGGAGCCCACAAGACAGTCCGCTGAAGGCTGCCCGATGCGTCCCGTCCGTCATTTGTCTTTTTATGTCGAGAGAGGGAGAATGAACGTCGATTTCCATATGAAGCTTCTTCCTCCCACCTGCTATGTCGCTCCCCCTCGTCCTCATCGTCGTCCTCCTCCTCATTCGGGTCTTCTTCCTTCACCTCCCACCTCGTCTGTCGTCTGTCTCTTTTGCTTTCCTTTTCCTCGTCCTCCTTTCCCTCCTGCGCATTCTTTTCCCTCGGGTCTTCTCTCTTCACCCCCTTCTCCTTTACGTTTACTCTCCTCCTTGTCCTCCTCCTTCTCCTTCACCTTTTAGTCTTGCTTCAACCTTTCTTTCTTTTCCTTCCTCCTCCTCTTTCTCCTTCTCCTCCTCCTCCTACTTATCTTCCTCCTGCTGTTCTCTCTTCAGTCAATCTTCCTTCACATTCCTCCTTTTTCCCATTTTTTTCTTTTCCTTTTCTCCATGCAAGATTTCGCACCTATTTTTGTGTCTATTTCCTCTTACTTCATTCGTCTTCTACACTTTCCCTACTTCTTATTTTCCAGTCACATCACTGCATACTCCTCCATTCAACACTATGCCTCTATTTGTGGCAGTAAATCCATGTTTATTTATGTTTTATCAACTTGTTACGCATATCTTTGGTGTTTCTCTTATACATATGTGACGACTGCTCATGTTTCAGTGGATAGGTCTTTATATACGTACAGTCTCTCAGCTCAGGTTCGTGTTCCCTTCCAGCAAATAACACTCACCCAAACCCTTCTAATGCGAGTCCTTTCCGGCAATTAGTGGCTGAATACCGAGAGCAGCGCTAAAAGGGAGCGGCAACAGGTTAGGTGTGCAGCAAATTGGTGGAAAGTACTGGCCTGGAATCACTTTTACGCTCTTTTTCGCGGTTCGACAGTCGGCTCGTACTTTAGACATTAAGTAAGTACTGCAAAGATGAGTCAAAGGTGGCAAAAGGAAGTTATAATGGAGCTTTTAATGGCTTTGGAAAGGGAGGGATTTTAAGACGGGGAAGAGTTGTGAGTTTTACTGGAGACAGAGAATCATTTATGTGGTGAAAAAGGGCATTAGAAACAAGAAAGATAGAAACGTAGATTTTTAAGAGGACGAATAGATCGACAGATAGATAGATAGATAGAGAGAGAGATGGACAGATAGACAGATAGATAAGTAGGAAGACTGATTGTTGGGTGGATTGATAAATAGCTAAACCACTAATGGATGGATACAGTAAGACAAAGATTAAAAACGAAAAAACAGTGTCTTCCAATCTTCCTTGGGGTTAAAAATGAGTCTCGTGTTTGGAAGATTATGCAAGTTGCTTTTTTTTTACTTCATTACTTACACACACACACACACACACACACACACACACACACACACACACACACACACACGAACACATACCCCCCCCACATATACATACATACCCACACACATACACACACATACACCCTCCACACGCAATGACAAACACACACACACACACACACACACACACACACACACACACACACACACACACACACACACACACACACACACACACACACACACACAGACCAAAAGTTGAGTTAAAGAAGAAGAAAGAAAAAAAAGACACCGAACACTAGAATATTCAAAGGCGGCCATTTTTCAGACTCTGTTGATGGAAAATTTCTTGCCCTCGTCTTTTTCATCTACATATTCATTCCTCAATACTCGTTTTTGCGTTCTGGTTGCGTTTTCTTTTTTTTCCCATGGCTGTCTTTTTTTCCTTTTTTTCTTTTGCCTTGTATGTGAAGTGTTCGTTTGGACTGATTGATTTTTTTGTGGCTCGATTCTTTGACTTTTTTTATAGTTTTCTTTAGTATTCAGTCGTTTATGCTCTCATTCTAACTATCTCTGTATCTATCTATCCATCTGTTTATCTATCTGTTTATCATATTCTCCTTCTCTCTTTCTTTCTTTATTATTCATTCGTCTATGCTCTCATTCTAACTATCTCTATATCTATCTATCCATCTGTTTATCTATATGTTTATCTTTATTCTCCTTCTCTCTCTCTACTTCTACGCCTGTCTCTATGTCTACTCTTCTATCTCTTTCTCTTTCTGTAGCTCCCTGTATCTTCCTTGACTTCTCTCTGTTCGTCTCTGTCTCTACCACTTTTTTTTTGTAGGTCTCTCTATTCCTCTCTTTACCACTCTCTATTCTTCGCTATCTCTTCTTCTCTATCTCTACTTTTCAATCTCTTTCTCTTTCTGTAACTCCCTCCATCTTCCTTGACTTCTCTCTGTTCGTCTCTGTCTCCACCACTTTTTTTTTGTGTTCTCTCTATCCCTTTCTTCACCATTCTCTATTCTTCGCAATCTCTGCTCTTCTCTGTAGGCCTATATCTCTTTCTTTAGTTTATGATGTCACTATTCTTCCTCTGCCTCTCTACCTGTCTCCCTCTACTCCTTCCTCACTCTTCATCTTTTTATCTATCTATCTACCTCTGTCCCCTCACTCGTTTTGTCTACCTCTTTATATATCTATTTCTCTCTTTAAATCTCTACCTGTCTCCCTCTACCCCTTCCTCACACTCTATATTTTTATATATCTATCTCCTTACCTCTGTCCCCTCACTCGTTTCGTCTACCTCTTATATATCTATTTCTCTATTTAAATATCTACCTGTCTTCCTCTCCCTCTTCTTTTCTAGGTGTAGTTCTCAGTACCAGTCTTTTTTTACCTCTCATTCCCTTTTTCTAGCTCTCTCTCTGTAGCTCTACCTCTTTAACTATCTTCCTCTACCTTTTCCTCTCTCTGTAGCTCTTCATTCTCATCCTTCTCGCCTCTCCCTATCCTCGTTCAGTTCTCAGTACCAATCTTACCTCTCACATTCCTTTATTTCCCTTTTTCTAGCTCTCTCTCTGTCCCTCTACCTCTTTACCTATCTTCCTCTACCTTTCCCTCTCTCTGTAACTCTTCTTTCTCTTCCTTCACGCCTCTCCCTACCCTCGTTCCCACCTCCTTGCATTCAGACACCCACCAAAAGCACCCGTTATTATCCTCGGCCTCCCCAGAGAAGTGTGCGCCCTCTGATCATCCCCACACGCCTTCCATTTGCAGGCTGACCTTCTGACCGGCGCCCCTTCCCTTTTCACTCGCCCGTCCCTCTGTCGCAATCCTATTTCTCACGGTTTCTTCTTCCTCCTGACAGATTTTTTTTGGTTGATGTTTCTTTGAGGTTTTGGTCACTTGCGTCTTGATCTGATTTTTACCCTTTGCTTCATTTTTCAATTTCGTTTTCTTGTTTGTTTGTTTGCTGGGTTGTCTTTTTATTTAATTCCCATATCTGCCTATCACATTTTTCTCCTTTCTTCTCCGATTTTCATTTTTTTATTATTCGTGCTTCTTTGAGGTTTTGACCACCTCCTCTTCCTCCTTGATCTTATATTTACTTTTTTCTCTATTTTTCTCTTTTCGGTTATTTTTATTGTTTTTTCTCATTTTTAGTTTGCTCATTTATCTCATTTCCTTTCCGTATCTAACTTTCACATTTTTTCTGCTTATCCCTTAATTTTTTTCTTATTTATTTCACGTTTTTTACAACTTTTTAGGTATTGTGTTTTCTTTTATCATCTATTTAAATTTTCATTCCCCTTCCCTCACACATTTGCAGTTATTCCTTCCATCTCTTGATCTCTTTCTTTTCTTTAGATTTTCCATATATATCCCTGCCCTCTTCTATTACTCTCTACTACGCTCTCCTTCCTCTCACTCTTCCTCAGCATACCTCAGCATATCTCCCTCAGCATATCTCCCTCTCCCTTTCCTCAGCATACCTACCTCAGCACGCCACCCTCTCACTTTCCTCAGCATACCTACCTCTCACTTTCCTCAGCATACCTACCTCAGCATACCTTCCTCAGCATACCTCCCTCTCCCTTTCCTTAGCATATCTCTCTCAGCATACCTCCCTAAGCATACCTCTCTCAGCATACCTTCCTCAGTATACCTCCCTCTCCCTTTCCTCATCATACCTCCCTCAGCATACCTCTCTCAGCATACTTCTCTCAGCATACCTTCCTCAGCATACCTCCCTCTCCCTATCCCCAGCGTACCTACCTACCTGTCCCTTGCAGCCTCCGCGTCATAAAATTTGAACATTCCAATCCTTCCCTGCCGTTGTTGGGGGAGCCTGGTCACCTGAAGAAGACCCCGCCGGAGATAACACAGGTAGGTAAGGAGGACTTAATATATAGGGCCAGTACAGCGTTAGGCGAAAAAGGTACGCCCTGTGTTTTGTTATTAATGTCTTTCGATACTCACTGGTGTTTTCGTATTAACAAAGGTCATCATTATTGTGTTACCCGGGACAGTGAACAGAAGAGAGGGAGAACAGGAAAGAAAGGAGAGAATAAAAACAGTGGGGTGGAATAGGTAGTGTAGAGATAGATAGGAGAAATACAAAGAAAGAAATAAGTTAAATATATAGAGAACGTTATTGAAATGTTGGAATATGTTTTAATAAGCTCTGGTTTTTTGCATATTAACGAATGAAGTGGGCGAAGACATTAAAAAGCTTCAGGAATTTTAGGACTAATAGGAGGAGGAGGAGGAGGAAGAGGACGAATAAATGAAAGAGAGGAAGTAAGATAAAAAGAAAAACAAGCGTATCATTTTATTTTCCAGGAGGTTGGCGGTTGAAGTGGTGCTATTAGGTCGCTACTTTTTTCTCTTATTTTTTTGCGGGACGTGATCTATTTTTTATTTTTTTTTATGCGTGTTCAAATTTCCTTCGTTTCATTTTCAAAAGTTGGAATATGTTTTCAGTATGCTCTATTGTTTGCAAATTAAAAGGTTGATAAGTACGAATGAAGTGAGTAAAAACATTAAAAAGCCTCAGATATTTTAGGACTAAGAGGAGGAGGAGTAGGAGGAGGAAGAGGGAGAAGGAAAGAAAGCGAGGAAATAAGATAAAAAGAAAAAGAAACATATCATTTTTTTTCAGGAGGTCGGCGGTTGAGGTAGTGTTATTAGGTGGCTATTTTTTCTCCTCCTATTTTTTGCGGGTCGTGATTTTTTTCAAGCGTGTTGAAATTTCCTTCTTTTCATTTTGCGGAAGTCGTAAAAATGAAAAGCCTCTAATGTTTGGTTGGTTTCGTGTTTCGCAAAATTCTCCCTCCTCTTCATTGTGTTCGAGGGACGATGAAGAGAAGGAGAGACAGAGAAGAATGGGCAGGTGGAAGAGGTTTGGGAAGGATTAAGAAGAAGGAGGAGAAAGAGGGATGAAGAGAAGGAGGAGAAATGGGGGACGGAGAGAAGACTATGAAGAAGGAGAAGGAAATGAAGAAATACAACTATGAGTGATGATGAAGAGAAAGAGAGAGGGAGAAGAATGGGCAGGTGAAGGAGGTTTGGGAAGGATTAAGAAGAAGGAGGAGAAAAAGGGATGAAGAAAAGAAAAGAAGGCGAAATGAGGGACGGAGAGAAGACTGAGGAGGAGAAGGAGAAGGAAATGAAAAGATGCAACTATGAGTGATGAAGAGAAAAGAGAAGGAGAAGAATATGCAGGTAAAGATAGTTTAGGAAGATTAAGAAGGAGAAGCGAACAGAAGAGAAGGAAAGGGGGAGGAGGAGATGAAGAAATAAAACTGACTGATAATGAAGAGAAAGAGAGGAAAAGAATGGGCAGGGAAAGGTAGTTTGCGGAAAATTAAGAAGAAGAAGAGAATAGACGAGAAGAAGGAGAAGAATTAGAAGGAGATGAGATACAAAAATGGGTAATAATGGATGCTAATAAGGAAAGGAAATGTTAATTAAAGAAAAATTATGCTTAGTAGGAAAAAGAGAAGGAAGAGGATAAGAAAGAGGAGCAGAAGCAGGAGTGAGATAGGAAGTAAGAGGAGAGTAGAAAATTTGAGGAATAAGAGTAGAAGAAAGAAAATCAGAAGCAGAAAGGAGATAGGGAGTAAGAGGAAAGTAGGAAGATGACGAGGAAGAGGAGCAGAAACAGAAGTAAGATAGAAAGGAAGACAAGGAGGAGGAGGAGGAGGAGGAGGTGCAGGAGTAGGATGCAAAGAATGAGGAGGGAGAGAATGAGAATGAGGAACACCAGAAGGGAGAAAAAAGAGAAGGGGAGGAAGAGTAGTCGTTGTCGTCGTCGCCGGAGGTGGAGGAGGAGGAGGAGGAGGAAGAGGAGGAGGAGGAAGAGAAGGAAGAGGAGGAGGAGGAGGAAAGAAAGGTCATAGAGTGAGAATATCTCTCTCTCTCTCTCTCTCACTCTCTCTCTCTCTCTCTCTCTCTCTCTCTCTCTCTCTCTCTCTCTCTCTCTCTCTCTCTCTCTCTCTCTCTCTCTCTCTCTCTCTCTCTCTCTCTCTCTCTCTCTCTCTCTCTCTCTCTCTCTCTCTCTCTCTCTCTCTCTCTCTCTCTCTCTCTCTCTCTCTCTCTCTCTCTCTCTCTCTCTCTCTCTCTCTCTCTCTCTCTCTCTCTCTCTCTCTCTCTCTCTCTCTCTCTCTCTCTCTCTCTCTCTCTCTCTCTCTCTCTCTCTCTCTCTCTCTCTCTCTCTCTCTCTCTCTCTCTCTCTCTCTCTCTCTCTCTCTCTCTCTCTCTCTATCTATCTATCTATTTCTATCTATCTCCTCCCTCTAACACACCTTCCATCAGCTAATTGCGTTCCTCAGGTAAGCTCATAAAGACAAATGATAAATCCTGGAATCATGTTACCTACTCTTTTTTTCTCTCAAAGCGATTAGTCGTTGAAAATTTGGGTGTTTATCGAATACTAGGAGAGATTTCCGCTCCTTTGCCTTCCTATTGAGACCTGGGATTTTTTTTTCGTAGTAGGTGATTTTCTGTTGTAGTGATGAAAGGAGTGATGTCTAGAGTGATTTGTGTGTGTGTATCAGAGTGTTTTCTTATCTCCTTTTTTCATGTTTTAAGGGGATAGGAAGGATCTGTAGCCCGGTAGAGATGGGTGAGTGAGTGGGAGAATAAGTTTGGGAGTAAGAGCATGAGTATATGAGTGTGGGGAATATTATAGGTAAAAGTGGGAGTATTATAGGTGTGGGGAATATTATAGGTAAAAGTGGAGAATATTATAGGTGTGGGGAATATTATAGGTAAAAGTCAGTTCTAGATATATTTTCTATGCATCTTGTCTCTGAATATCTTTGTCTTCTAAACGAAAACAACGATACAGAAAAATAATAGCTATACAAACAATAAACACTATATTTTTTTACTAGGCTCCCTTTAAACTATCTTGTCATTGAGTGTAATATTCTTCATAAGTTAAAGTAACAATTCATGGGTTTAGATAAAAAGCGGACGAACTCGTAATTAAAAAAGCTGAATTTCTGAGAAGCTCTATTGAAGCTGCTGATCATCGCAACTCCTTGTATGTAAATAATAATAAAAAAAAATAATGCTAAGTCTTGTAAAAGAACGAGACAAAGTAGTAATTAAGATGGGAACATTTCTTAGAACACCATAGTAATCATATCCGTGTGTTTCTTTGTGTTCCTCAGCAAAGTTCCCTTCGTACTTCTTTAGCGGGGCACTCACTCACCTGTCTCCCTTAACCCGGTAGCAGCGACGGGCCAAATTTGTGGCTTTTCCGTGTAGCAGCGACGGGCCAAATTTGTGCCATGATTTAAACACCCCAAAATAGATGATACATAAACTGATCACAAATGCTTTGATATATATTATGAAATGGTTTGTGTGAGTGATGACCTTTTCTCATTTTTCTCGCTTAGAGGGACCATTAAGAAACATGATCCCCGCTGCTACCGGGGTTAATATAACACTCTTAATCTATTAAAATGTGGGACGAAGTTGTAATTATGATGGCAATATATACTAAAACCAATAGAAACCTTATCCTTATGCTTCCTTTCAGTCTCTAAGCAAAGTTCCGCTCGCATTTACACACCTTACTCCAAAAAATAACGATAAATCTGTTAAAATGTGATGCAAAGTTGTTATCAAATTAAAACCTTTCCTAGAACCCCATCGAACTCTTAACCTTGTATTTCTTTGCGTTCTTCTGCTAAGCTTCATTCATACCTCGGTAGCGGGACACTCACTCACCTGTCTCTCTTAATTAATGTAACACTCTAAATCTGTTTAAATATGGGACGAAGTTGTAATTATGATGGCAATATATACTAAAACCAATAGAAACTTTATCCTTATGCTTCCTTTCAGTTTCTAAGTAAAGTTCCGCTCGCAATTACTCACCTTACTTTAGAAAAAACGATAAATCTGTTAAAATGTGAATCAAAGTTATCAAATTAAAACCTTTCCTAGATCCCCATAGAATTCTTAGCCTTGTATTTCTTTGCGTTCTTCTGCTAAGTTTCATTCATACTTCGGTAGCGGGACACTCACTCACCTGCTTCCGTCACACCTGTCGCCGGCGGTGTCACCTGCTCGACAATACCTGCGGCGGGAATCCATAATGATCAATACGTTTCTTTGGTCGGGCGTCTGTTAAGCCGCGTCACCCTCTCGTATCTCATCTGTTATCGAAGCGGTATTTTTTTGTTTTTGTTTTGGGTGGCGTGTGTGTGTGTGAGTGTGTGTTTCTCCGAATGTGGCTCAGTTCAGTGTGTGTGTGTGTGTGTGTGTGTGTGTGTGTGTGTGTGTGTGTGTGTGTGTGTTCTCCTTTGTGGTCGTAATACATTCTAACTCACTGAATGTAACAACAAATTTATTGTTTCCACGAATAATAGTTTGAGACCGGCCTTTGTTAGACGTCCCGGTCTTTCAAATCCCTCGTCATTTTCGACTTAACGTACCGGTGACAATTTACATAATATATCATAAATCTATACCCACAAAACATATTCATAGCCTTTGTATCACTTATGAATTGTACAGACGAGAAGTGAGATGAAACGGTTGGAATCTCTTATCATTAGTATAAAAAGCTATATATTCACTCTAAACATATTCACAGACTTTATCTCACTTGTGAACTGTGCAGAAGAGAAGTCAGATGAAACCCATTTTTCTTACGTCATCGCCTGTAGCACCGGTAAGCTTTCTTTAGGGGCCTCATCTATCATTAACATTCGAGCATCAACTAACTTCACAAAACCTAGGATCATAATATTCAAAACGACACTAACTGAAGCTTCCTGGAATGTAAATGGGCGTGAACTCTTTTATTTTATACTTATAGATGAGTGAGACGTATTAGCCTGATATGTAATTAGTGTTTAGATAATGAAAGTTTAACATGGAGGGTAGGAATTTTTTTACGTGCGGAGTCAAGATGTTGAATAAATTACTGGTTTTCATGAGCTAACATATGTAGGCCGACTTAGGTCTTGCACTCTCTTCCTATCCATGTTTACCTTTGTACAACTTCAACATTAAATGGCGAATCAATACCCCTTTTAAGCCTCCTAACGAAAGACGGCAGCGTAAGTAGATGCCTCATAGATTAATAGGAAAATCGATATCACTTTGAAGAGCATAAACGTTCGCTCTCTCTCTCTCCCTCTCTCTCTCTCTCTCTAAACAGTGATTGTGGACACCGAACACGCGATTCAGTCCCTCCAGATTGCTTTATGGATCTTCTTTGAGGCCTGCGTAGAGGAAATGGTGTTGGATCCGACAGAGGATAGAGTCGGAATGGATTACTTTGTTCGTAGTCAACCATCGTGAACAATAATTTGGGGCTGTCGCCACTTAGGACCATCAACAGAAAACCCTTATGATCCTCCTTCCCCGTCGCTATTACTACTACTACTACTACTACTACTACTACTACTTTTGCTACTGTTGCTACTACTGCTACTACAAGAACAAAGCACAACGACAACAACAAGAACATGAGTAAGAGGAAAAATAAAACTATTCAGCAAAGTAAAAGAAAAAAACAATATCGATAAAAAAGAAAAACTAAAGGAACACCAACCAAAACATTACATACAAAGACTGATACAAGAGCCATGAGCCACCGGTCCTGTCCTATGCCCTCTCCACACCTCAGACACCTTTCTCCTATTCTCTCCTTTGCCTCTTCTCTCCTCGCCTCGCTGCCGTCACGCCTTCTCGCAAAATCTTTACCACCGGAGCAACATTTTCCGTCAGGCTCAACCGCCCTGCCTAAAATTCTTCCTCGGAACAGTCTGGTGGGCGAGACAGAAAGTCGATGAGTGGGAGATTCTGGGAGGCCTGCGTGGTTTTAGTATTTTTCTGTCCGAAGCTGCCATCAAGGAGGAGGAGGAAGAGGAGGAGGAGGTGGGAGAGAAATCAGAGAGTAGAGTGGAGATAGGCAAGAAGAGGCAGATGGATGTAGTAGGGTAAGAAAGTAAAGGGAGGAAGAGAAGGAATAAAAGGGATTTTTTTACAGCAAAGGAGACAGTTCAAGTGCGTAAAGAAATATATTAAAAAAAAGCCCGCTACGTACTGCTCCTAAGATGAAAATAGGTTATGTTGTGTGAGTTAACTATCATCGTCATCTTCGTCCCTCGCAGCCTCTGTCTCTTTATCTCCATCGTGTCATTCCCTGTTTTTGAAGGCCTCCGAAACGACTCACCTCCCTCAATCCTTCCCTTCATAACTTTAATCCCTAACAAGTCCCATACTTTCCCTCCTTCTACACCTTCTAAGTCCCCTCATACTACCCTCATCTTTCCCTCATCCCTTTTCTTATTCCCTTACTCCTTCCTCTCATGCCAATCATCCTTACAACTCTCATCCTCGCTAGTCTTCTTCAATTTCCCTTCACTCTTTGTCCCTAATGACTCTCCCCAACATGACCACAATCCCCCTTCCTCCCTGCCACGTTCCTTCATCCATCACCTTATTCCTTTCCCCTCACCCCAATCACCCTCACAACTCATCTTCACAAGGCCCCTTCAATCCCCTTCAATTTTTGCCCCTCATGGCTCTCCCGAACAAACCTAAGCCCCCCCATCATGACCAGATCCCCACTCAATGTCTCCCACGCCCCCTTCAGGAGTGGGTCACCTCGCCTCGCCAACCTGACGCGGCACAAGTCAAGATGGACAAATATTGTTCACTCAGCAAAGCGTTCAGCAGACTTGCCAGGCCGTGAAGGAGGCTGGTGGGGGTGAAGACGTTGAGGAGGAGGACGGAGGGGGGTGAGAGGAAGATGATGGGGTGAGACTGGTGAAGGGGGGACGTTGTTAAAGGGGGGTGAGGAGGTCAGAGGGAGTAGAGGGGACGGAACGGAGAGAAAAGGAGAAGAAAAGGGCATGGACAAAGACGAAGACATGAGGTGTGAAGTGGAAAAGGCAATGGTGAGAAGGGAAAAAACAGCACGGGAATGGTAAAGGGCCAGGAAATGAAGGAATTAAAGTCCTAGGAATGAGAAAATACCAAAGAAAAAAATATTGTAGCAGAATTTTCCTCGATAACTATGAGCTTTCTATAAGTGAGAAGGGAAAAGACAACACGGGAATGGTAAAGGGCCAGGAAATGAAGGAATTAAAGTCCTAGGAATGAGAAAATACCAAAGAAAAAAATATTGTAACAGAATTTTCCTCGATAACTATGAGCTTTCTATAACAGCAAGTGGCAAAATACGCCGCACTGAAAAGAGTTGAAGTCGTAGGATCGAAAAGGCAGAAGAAAGACCAGTGTAACACAATTTCCCTCGATCACTAAACACTTTCCATAACTATAAGTGTCAGAATACTCCACAGAGAAAAGAGTTAAAGTCGTAAGAACTAGAAAATGGTGAAGAAGAAATGTTTTAATAGAATTTTCTTGGAACTCTTTAATCTTTTTTTTCTCGTCTTTCTTCTATTATTTCAAGGCCTCCATTATGGCTTCACGCACTCCTGAGCCTCTTGTCCTTTTTTACCACGTGCTTCCGAGGCGTTGCGGACAAAACACTCGGGCGATCCTTGGTGTGTGGGGGAGCGCTGAGCAGCTCCCGGCGATGATCAATTAAGAACGCGCAGGCGAGGGGGAAAAAAAGGTTATTGAATTATACCCGAGAGCAGCCCGGAAGACCATATCCCCGTAGACTCAACTTTGTTTCATTAGAAGCCTCGAACCAAAGGGAGGATAGACGAGCATAAAAGGGAACATAAAGGGAGTGAACAAGTAGAAGAAGCGGGGAAGATGGTTAAGCGTGATTGTTAAATGTGAAGGAATGAACACGTAGAGTTTACTGACAAAGTGGAGGTTGAGGAAGTTAATGATATAATAGCAGAGGGTGAATAAGGAGTAGAATTAAGGAAGGGACGAATGTATTAAATAATCTAAATTCCTATTCTCGATGGATGAACAACTTTGAACATAAAAAGATAGCAAAGATGAAAGGAAAAAATAATAGTTGTAGTTTCGTGACAGTAACACGAAGAAAAAAAATAACCAGCTACAAAATTAAATTAAATAAAGCTTAAAAAGGAAATAAAAGAAAACCACGAGAGAAAAACAATCTGAGAAGCGGAAGATAAGTCGTCGTTATAAAGAATTTGTGTAACCGTTCTTAATGCAGCGCTGGAGCCCATTATTTCTGCGACATATAAATAATTTCCTTGTATTATACACGCGAAATATTATGTGCCCGAGAAATCAGAGCGTGAAAGAACAAAGACATCTGGCTCTCGCGTCATCGCTTTGCACTAAGAATAGAACCCCAACTCACGCCATCACGGTCATTACGTCACACTAAAATCAATGACATCGTGGGCTACTCTTTTGGCATCGTGGTGTATAGTTTCGTCCTGTCCTTTGTTTATCTCTATACCTGTGATCGTGTGTGCCAAAAAGTATATAGAGGATAGAATATGTGGTCACGTACGGGCATCGGGAACATGAATCGATCTTTAAGCAATATTCGAAAATTATCACACAAATCAATGGCGTTTTAGTTTATAGTTTTGTCCTGTCCTTGGTCTGTCCCCTTAATGTGATCTTTATTGCCAAAAGTATACATAGGTTAAAAAATGTGGTCAGATACAGACATTGGAAGCTTGAATCGGGCTTTTAACAATACGTCTAAAGTATCAAGTCATAGGAAGGAGCAAATGAAGGAGAATGGCTGCTGTAACAGAATCTCCCTCGATCACTTTAAACTTTCATCTTCTCGTCTTCTATTATTTCACGGCCTCCATTATGATTTTGCGCACTTCTGAATGCGAACATAAGAACACAAGACCATAAGAACATAAGGGGTCTGCAAGAGGGTGATAGTTCTGTACAGGGCAGCTCCTTGTAAACCAAACCCCACCTGACATCACTTAGTTAAACTTGCATTCTCTAGAAAGGCGAAGGGTGCGTGGAGACATAATAGAGGTTTATAAATGGATGAAGGGCTTTAATAAGGGGGATATTCATAAGGTTTTGTTGGTAAGAGAACCGGGTAGGACACGAAGTAATAGGTTTAAACTGGATAAATTCAGATTCATCATGGACATCGGCAAAAATTGGTTTACTAACAGGGTGGTGGATGAGTGGAATAGGCTTAGCAGTCATGTAGTGAGTGCCAATACAATTGTCACATTCAAAAATAGATTAGATAAATTCATGGACAGCGATATTAGATGGGGTTAGATACACGGAAGCTTAGGTTCAAAGGAGCTGCCTTGTACAGACCTACCGGCCTCTTGCAGACTCCTACGTTCTTATGTTCTTATGTACATACTTTGGCGGACGCGTTGATTCTCCCACACTATGTCGCCATTTCTTGCTGCCCTTTAGAAGATCATCATATTCTATTCGGGGAACCAATAAGAAACGTTCCCTTGGGCAGTTTGCGAGCGAGTGTAACAACTTTTGACGACATTTTCAATCCCAATCATTCCATTTCAACTTGACAGGTAAAAATATCATAGAAATACAACATTGCGTAAGAGGAAAAGAAGACTTCGTTTGTGATCATGTGTAACAACTCACTTTCAAACTCCCTTCAAAGTATAACTCTCAAAGCCTTTTCTCGTCTTCTTCTATGAAAATATTACTTTCTACTCGGAGAAGAAAGACTAGCTGTGGATCGTGAGCGTGTCTACAAATATATACATCCTTTAGACAATTGTGTATCGTGTATTTTATTATTTTTGTACATTGCTATTATCCTTTTTTCGACCTCCTCTCCGATAATATCATATTCTACTCGGAGATGAAAGACCAGCCGTGCATCGGGAGCCTGTGAACAGATATATACACCCTTTAGACCATTGTGTTTCGTGAATTTTACTATTTTTATATATTTTTATCATCCCTTTTTCGACTTCCTCTCCGAAAATATCACACACTACTCGTGGAAGAGAGACCAGTCGTTCATCGGGAGCCTGTGAACAAATATATACATCCTTTAGACCATTGTGTATCGTGTATTTTTTTCCCCGAGCCACGTCTGATGTTCCCTTGTTTTCCGCCTTTGTTGCCCGACAGAAGGGGATCTTGGGGGCCCTTCCGAGGCAGAGAATCCTCCATAACACATATGTTTTCTGAGTGACTCCCGCCCTCAAGTGGAAGGAGGAGAGGGAAGGGACCGTCTCGATGTTTGCCCGACGAGAGAGAGAGAGAGAGAGAGAGAGAGAGAGAGAGAGAGAGAGAGAGAGAGAGAGAGAGAGAGAGAGAGAGAGAGAGAGAGAGAGAGAGAGAGAGAGAGAGAGAGAGAGAGAGAGAGAGAGAGAGAGAGAGAGAGAGAGAGAGAGAGAATGTCTAGAAAGCAACAGGGACCACTTTTAACCCAAGCCCTGACTCTTGCATCTTCAGTCCCTAACCTTTACAAAGCGACGCTGCATAGACCAGAGGAGGAGAAGGAGGAGGAGGAGGAGGAGGAGGAGGAGGCATTAAACATCATCATAAGCATATGCACGGTACCCTTTCGTCTACATTTTCTCGCATTGTATATAGCTAGTGAGGTGTCTTCATTGTCTTCTCCCTGCTGTGTCTTCTTGCCTCCCTTCCTCTCCCTCCTTCCCTCCAGCCCTCTCTTTTTATCTTCCTCCTGCCTCTCTCTCCGTCTCTCTTTCTCTGACTCCTTTCCCCTCACCCACCCACCGACTCACCTTTCTGCCGCACTTTTCTCTCATTTTCACTCCCTCTCTGTCTCTCCCTCCCACTCTCTCTCTCCTGCCACCTTGCCGTCTCACTTCTTTCGCTCCTCCTCTTCTTCAGTCCCCCTTCCTTTCGCTCTCCCTCCCTCTCACTACACAATTATATCTCGCTCTTTGTTTGGCGATAAAGAAACCGGAGTACAGAGCAGCGCGTCCCGAGAAACAGTTCCTTTGTTGCGTGCGTTGATGTGACTTGGAGAAAAGGGGGACGGAGGGTGGAAGGCTCTTTGAATGGTTGGTTTTGGTGCTGGTCTTGTCGCGGCTGTGGCGGTGAAGTGGAAAATGTTATGGTGATGTGAGGGATGTTTGGTGATATGAAGGGTTGGTAGATTGGTGGCCGTTGTGTTATATGTGTTAATAAGGCTTTTTGTAGTGGGACAGTCGTGTTGAGGTTATAAGGGCAAGGGAAAATGATAAATGGTGATATGCATGTTGTGTGGTGACGTGAGGGGTTGTTAGTTGGGTTAAGATTAGGTTGTATGTATTAATAAGGCGTTTGTGTAGTGGGAACGTCGTGGTGAGTTTATGAAAGCAAGAGAAAGTGATAAAACGTAAATGTATTAGTGATACTACTATTTTGTGAAGTGTAGAAGTCCTTGTGGCATTAGGAAGGGAGAATGCTGTAAATAAGAGCTATAATAGTAAAGTGAGAAAAAGAAGCGAGGATATTAGAGAAAGAATAACTGGTATACTTAGCTTAAAAGATGTAAGTTAATAGTTGTAAATCGTGGTTAAACCTGATGAAGTGAAGAAGTTTTTTTAAAGCTGTACAATAAAGCGAGATGGTACTAATAAACAAGAATACACAAAGATAATACAAACTACAAGAGGCTCTCAACTTACACAGGGCTCACCAACTTCCTTCCACTCCTCCCCATCCATAATGACACCTTGGTAAAGTGGAAACATGTGGTGGAGAGGGGATAAAAGACAGAGACAATGATGTACTTAGAACGAGGTGTGAAATTGCGAGTCGTGGTGAGGCTTGAGGGAGTGTGGCGGGGTAATGAATACAAATGCGAGATGTAGAAAACTTGGAGTATGAGTCTGTTCAGTGTTAGTGTTGCGATGTGGCCTAAAGAGGAAGGTGAAAAGATGGTAAGAAAAGAGAACGTTTAAACCTACCTGCCTTTCTTCTTTCTTTCTTCCTTCCTTCTTACCTACATGTCGTATCTACTCCCTTAATGGCTGCTCGATCGAAAGAGACATTCATTACTGCGGAGTTAAGTTTGACATTTTCTTTAACTAGTGAGTGTATGAATTTATAAATGGATGAGTGAATGCGTGTGCTGCGTGTGTGTGTGTGTGTGTGTGTGTGTGTGTGTGTGTGTGTGTGACCTAGATAGTCTTAACACTAACGCCCGCACCCCTCCTCACCCCTCACCCCCTCCACATACATACACCTACCTCTCCTTCCTTATTCCCACACAAACGCACGCACAAACACCATCCCCTCCCCTCCATCCCCCCCCCCCCCCCACAAACACATTCACAAGGACACGTAAACCCCAGACAGTACCTAATATTTCGTTCTTGTTAAGCGCACCTCTTGATCACACTCCCGAGACCGTGGACACACTCACACACAGGTAATCACACCTTTCCCTCGCCGCACACCGCATTCTGCTTCCTCATTACGTCATTACCAACCTTGATTAGGACGCATTTTCTGACCTCAATGCTGTATGTGTGTATGTATGTGTGTGTGTGTGTGTGTGTGTGTGTGTGTGTGTGTGGTTCTCTGTGCCTGCTTGATAATCCCGTAATAATTAGTTCGTCTTTAATTAAACGGGCTGAGGACAGAACCTTCCACAGCCGCTTCTCACGCCGCGGTTCCGTAGCTTAATTGAGGGCGAAGGCTTACCGAGCATACGTCGCCCTCACTCAGCCCCGCCGCCCGCCAGCCCGGAAGCGGCGGGACGGCTGGCTGGCTGGCTGACTGGCGCGCTGGTTGGCTGGTGATGAGGTTGTGACTGGCCCTGCTACCATAGTCATCAGCTCCTCTCCCTCATCCACCGCCCTCATCTCTTTATCCCATCATCTAAAAATACTTCATCTCTACTATACAGCTTCTTTTGTTTCGGACTCTACTCCCCTTTTCTCTTTATCCTTATCTAAAACCTTCCCTCATTTCTGCTTATTCATTTTGTTTCCTCATCCATCTCCCTCATCTCTTTACTCCATCACCCAAGACACTCCCTGACTCCTACTCACCCCTCCCGCCCCTTACTCACCCCCTCATCCTATTTAGCCCTCTCTCTCAGCCACCTACTCCCAATTCCTCATCAACCCACCCATTTCATCTCTTCAACCTCCTTCTCATCCATTCCCTTTCTCACCCCTCTTACTCATCCTTCACACCTCCCCCGTACCCATCCACCTCCCTTCCCCATCCGCTCCCACCCCCTCATCGACTCCGGCGTCCACTCACTCCCTCTCCCGAAAAATGATAAAGTCCTAAAAAAATGTGCCGCGAAATGTTGGTGTGAGTGTGAAGGGAAGGGAAGGGAAGCTGGAGTCGTTTCTGTTATCTCGAGTTTTTGTTGTTGTTGTTTGTTTTTCTTTACTTTTGGTATGTGATGTTTTATTTATGCTTCGATTCTATCTATAATATATCTTATGCAGCTTCGTTTCTTTTTTTGGTTTTGAAGTCTTTTATATATATTTTTTCTGGATATATATTTTTCTTTGCTGTGGAGAACGTTTTGAATTCTTTTTTTCTCTCTGTTTGTGTTTTATCAACTGCTCGCTTTACTGTTTTCTATTTTCTTATTATTTTTAAGCTTCATATATGTTTTATTCTCATATTCGCGTTTCCTTATCGTGTCCAGCACATTTTTATATATTTTTTTCATTCACTTTTATCTTCATTTTCTTGGAACATGTAGCAGCTATTCATCTTAACCTCTTTTACTTATTTATCTATATTCTCTTTTTTATATTAAGATTTCAGTAAATGACTTCACCTCACCTCTTCTATTCATTTTCTTCTTATCAGTAACTTACCTCAAACAGTTATATTCCCCGTGATTTGTAACTTCATACACATTATTTATCTCTTCGTTATTCAATTTGGCTCTACTTACATCCCTCGCAGCGAGCGTTATCAGACACAAGGCATGTTCGTCTAATTTGCACACTCCTGTATTTTATTCTCGTGAAGTAACACCGAGTAGTGAATATAGTTACGCCATGTGTGTGTGTGTGTGTGTGTGTGTGTGTGTGTGTGTGTGTGTGTGTGTGTGTGTGTGTGTGTGTGTGTGTGTGTGTGTGTGTTTGCGTGCGTGTGCGTGTTTGTGTGACCTCCCAGATTTTACGAGCTGTAGGAAATAGTGCGCGTGAGTAATGAAGATTTTTTTAGCATTTTCCTTCTGCTTTTCTCTTTTTTCTTTAATATTCCAGAAAGCTTCATAAATTCACAAGATCTCATGGTGCATTTCCTTCCTTTCTTCACCTCTTTTTTTCTTTCTTAAATAAACCAGAACACTTCATAAACTGCCACTAGACTTTAAGGTTTGTGGGTCAAGTGATGATGGTGGTGGAGGTGTTGTTGATGGTGGTGGTGGTGGTGGTGGTGGTGGTGTTGATAAGAAGTTGTGGCGGTGGTAATGACGTTGGTGGTGGTGGTGTTACGTACTGGTGGTGGTAATAGCAGTGGTGATACGCGGTGATGAGAGGTAATGGTGTTTGCAGGACATAACGTTAAAAATTCATTGTGGTGGTGATGACGGTGGTGGTAGTGGTGGTGGTGGTGGTGATAATGGCGAATAAATAGGAAGACAGTACCGGCAAAAAAGTGGTAATGAAAAAGTATTGATAGTGAAGAGTATTTGTGGCGTTCATGGTGTAGAGTTAACTTCAAGAGACCGTAGAATATTGTGACCGGTGCTGACAGTGGTGTTGGTGGTGGTGAGGCAGGTGCAGCGGCGGCGGTGATGACCAGGTAAAGGGTGTAACGAAATGAGAGGGAAGTGATGGTGGTGGTGGTGAGGGAGGGAGGAGGTGGTGGTGGTGGTGGTGGTGATGATGATGGTGATTGAGGTAGTGCCTGAGGAGGAAGATTGATGGTGACAGCAGCTTGGAGGACGAAGGATGGGGATGGTGAGGCGTTGTAATAATGTTTAGTCAGAATGAGAGACGAAGAAGAAGAGGAAGGGGGAGGAGGAGGAGAAGGAAGAGGAGTAGGTGGGTAGGATGTTGGGTGAAGCGGGTGAAGACGAAAATTAGAAAGGAGAGAAGGAAAGAAGAAATGCAAGAAAGATGAGGAGAAGGAGGTAGAAGAAATGAGAAGAAGGAGAAGAAGGAGGAGGATAGGATAGAAGGAAGATGATAAATACAAGAGCTAATGACAATATTACGTCAAGAAAATGGAAAAATGAACATAGGAATGATTAATGTGAGGAATAAGAGGATCAAGAAAGAGAGAAGGAAGAAAGTTGAGTTAGAAAGATTGATGAATGAATAAAAATGAAGCATAAGAGGATCAGAAAGGAGAGAAAGAAAAAGGGATAATAAGACAAATGAGAGAGAAAGTGAAGGAAAAAATAAGAAAGATGAGGAGGAAATTGTTGATAAGGAGGAGGAATAAGAAGATCACGAAGGAGAGAGAAAATAAGAAGAATAGCAAGAAGAATGAGACTGTGGAAGAAAGGATAAGTAGAATGAAAAAGAAAAACGATGATAAGGAGGAGGAATAAGAAAAGGAGAAGGAAGTCGAGCACACAGAACTGCGATCTTGCCAATAACAAATGATGTGTGAACTTCCTCGTGTAAAGTGTCTGTTACGATGTTATGAGTCTTGTAAATGATAAACCAAGCATGATATAAGGCGCCGTATATCACTGCGAACCTCGAGCTTGAGTGAATCAGCAACATGGGTCTTGGTGTTACTGAATTATGAAGGATCTGAGTAGCACTGGGTCATGTATTTTTAGTGAATATCGAGTTGAATACCTTGTGAATTAATGATGGTTTTAAAGGTCGTGAATACTTTTTCTGCACTGAATAATAAAAAGAGTGTATGTATCTTAGGAGTTTCAGATTATGTTTATATTTTTAGTAGAGAGTCTCTAAGTGTATAAATTAATGATGAATTACCATAAATGTACCAAAATCTGTACATCACGGCAAACAAGTATTTTTTTTTACAGCAAAGGAAATAGCTCAAGGGCAAATAAAAAGGAAACAATAATGAAAAAAAAGCCCGCTAATCATTGCTCCTATAAAAAAAAGGGTTAAGAGGAGTGGCCGAAATTGTCCACTGTGAAAGAAAAAAAAGAAGAATAGAGATTTCGATTTAATTTTCTATACTCCACTTTTCTCATATCTATTAATCTCCTGTTTTTTTATTTATCTTTCTTCTCCACGTAAGTTCTTTTGCTCATATTCCTCCTTATATTTCCCTTTTTATATATTTTTTTTTTACTCCATTCCATTTTCATTCTCCTTTTTTTGCCTTTCATGATATATTTCAATTTTTTTTTCTTTATCAAATTATTTTCCACTCCATTTCATTCTTCCTTCCAGCTCTATGTTACTCTTTACTACATCATTTATTCTCGTTTCTATTTTTCTACTCAACTTTCCCTCCTTGTCTTGCTCCAATCAACATTTTTTTTTATTTTGCTTCTATTTCCGTCACATATTATATTTTATTTATCTTATACTTTTGTTCCGACCTTTGTTTTCCTACCTCACCTTTCTTCTTTCCTCTTTATCATTGCCTTTCTCCTAACACATTTCTCTTGGCCCAGTCTTCCCGATTATCTCTCTCCCTACAGCACCTTTTCTTTCCCCTCCTTCACGTTATTTGCCTCTTTCCCATCTCCCTTTTCCTGCCCCAGCCTCCCTCGCCTCCCTTCCTGGCCCACCTCTACGCGGCTTGAGTATCGAGTGGCGGGACTCCCAATATTGGCCGTCATTAATTCACTTAGTAGGGTCGACGAGGCAGCTTATGGATGCTGACAACTGGCTCGGCCCCTCTATGCGTCCCTACGTCCCTGAGACCTCGCCTGGACTGCCTCTTTATCGTGTACGCATTTGGCTCTTCGGGTCTTTCTGCTTTTCTTTCCGTCTTTTGTTAGGCTCACAGAAGTTTCTCGTTAGCTTGTGGATTCTGATAACTTCCCTCACTCTTCTAAAGTTCTTACATCCTTGAGACCTCGCCTGGTATGTCGCTTTTCCGTGTACAGTGCTGATTCTTCGAGTCTTTGGGCGGTATCATCAAACGCTTCGTCGGCCAAGTTCACATAATTTGACAAGGTTCTCGTAGGAGTTTGGGGCATTTCCAGTAGTAGTTTTATGACCCTGGTAGTAGTTTAACCCTTCCTCTGTATCGTGAACCTAAAGAAACACTCATTAGAACCCGACTGACCTCCTCTTTGGCCTTTAGAAATAGCTGATGTGAGAAACCAAGGAGTCTTATAATACCGATCTTTGTGTTTGTTTTTCTGTGTCTCTTGTTATGCACACGGAAGTTTCGATGTTTCTCGTCAGTTTGAGGATTCTGATAACTTCCTCTGCCCTCTCTAAAGTTCCTACGTCCTTGAGACCTCGCCTGGCTTGTCCCTTTTCGTATACGTTATGTTGAAGCTCCTCGTCATTCTACCCTTGTTTTTGTGTCTCTTTTACTCGTTTTTGTTTCCTTTGCAGCTTGCTCTAAATCTCTTGTCCTAAAATCTAAATCTCTGAAATATCTTGCTCTAAAATCTCTTGCTGTAAAATCTAAATCTTTAAAATCTCTTGCTGTAAAATCTAAATCTCTAAAATCTCTCTAAATCGTATATAGAACCCTACCAAGATGGAGTCCTTAGTCTCTCTCATCTCTTCCTCCTAGTCTTCCTCCTCCTCCTCCTCTTCCCGGCTCCTCTCTACCGTGGGTTACCGGGACAACTGCAGGGACTAGAATTCACTCCCAGACAGCCTTGAGTACCTTCCAGGCTCTGTTATTGCTCTTAGAAGCGCCCTTGTAGATGTTTTCTTGCATCCAGAGCCAAGAGGAAGAGGATGAGTGACTACACGTGGTTAGGAAGAGGTCGTAAGAGACTCTTGTTTTGTTCTAGCATGAGTGTGTGTGTTACTGATGCCGTTGTGTATAAGATGTGGGTGGCATAAGATGTTAGATGAGGAGGAAAACGTCCAGAGAGATACACATAACGAATAAATTTATGGCTGTTGGTTTGAAGAGGTTGTAGAGGAGTTTTTTCTTGTCTTGTCTTAGCTAGAGTGTGTGTTCTTGTTGTTCTTTTTGTGGTATGGCTTGCATAAGAGGTTAGCTGAGGAGAATACCCAGAGACGGAGATAAATATAACGAATAGATTAATGAGTGTTGGCTTGAAGAGGTTGTAGAGGATTTTTTCTTGTCTTATCTTAGCTAGTGTGTGTTTTTTTTTGTGTGTTTTTTTATAGTATGGCTTCCATAAGAGGTTAGTTGAGAAGAATACCCAGAGAGATAGAGATAAATTTGAGGAGTGAATTAATGCATGATTGCTTAGAGAGGCCCATATCTTCCTTTAGCCTGAATGTTTGCTCAGTTATTTCCTTTTGTGGAGTATATTGCATAAAGGAAGGTTACGTAAGGGATAACACACGCACACACACACACACACACACACACACACACACACACACACACACACACACACACACACACACAAGACTGATACAAGAGGTCACTTCGTATACACACATGGACGCTCATCAAATCCAGTTATATATCATCTTATCAAATATATCATCTAATCAAAAATCATATATCATCTTATCAAATCCAGTTATCTTATCAAATCTATCTATCTTATCCAGTTATCTTATCAAATCTATCTATCTTATCAGTTATCTTATCAAATCTATCTATCTTATCCAGTTATCTTATCAAATCTATCTATCTTATCAGTTATCTTATCAAATCCAGTTATATATCATCTACCTTCCCCGTCCATACATCTATCAAACCTTCACCGGCTATTTACATTATTTCACTCATCCATTAATTTTGTAGACAAGAAAAAGAGACATGGGCAAACACAGACGGCGCCATAATATAACTCCGGACCGAAAGAGATATAGAGATGTAGCGAGGTGGATTGGTGGATTTACGTATATATATATATCTCAACGTGAGCCCGATAGATTGATTCGTGGGACAGTGTATCTCTTATGTACTGCCACGAATCTCCAATATATCGAGCTGAATACATTACACGGTCACACTCTTATGGAATATATACCCAAATCCATTTATTCACTCCCTAAGCCTAAAGAAACACACATAAAGACAGATAAACACACACACACACACACACACACACACACACACACACACACACACACACACACACACACACACACACACACACACACACACACACACACACACACACACACCTTTCTCTCTCTCTCTCTCTCTCTCTCTCTCTCTCTCTCTCTCTCTCTCTCTCTCTCTCTCTCTCTCTCTCTCTCTCTCTCTCTCTCTCTCTCTCTCTCTCTCTCTCTCTCTCTCTCTCTCTCTCTCTCTCTCTCTCTCTCTCTCTCTCTCTCTCTCTCTCTCTCTCTCTCTCTCTCTCTCTCTCTCTCTCTCTCTCTCTCTCTCTCTCTCTCTCTCTCTCTCTCTCTACGCAGGTGACTTGGCTGGTAAATATAGAAACATACGTACCAAGGACTTTAAAACCACTCAATAAATCCATCATCCCGATATCTACCACCCTCTGTCCTTCTCAACTCCACATATCACCTCATTGAATTATTGACCTTCCACAAATGTATTTCTGGTCCGAGCAAGTGTCTATAACATTCCCTTTACACGTGGAACAAGAGTAACATCCATCCTTCTCCCCTGGTCCGCCTGAACATATAGAACTTATATCTCACATCCATCAGAACATTCATGGCTATCACATCGATGTACTGACCCCCTCAATGATTGTTTTCCGCCCTTACCAAACGCTCCGATCACTCACTAGCTGACCTGCACAAAGAAACAATTCAATACCCACGAAATCATGTCCTTCTCAACTCACCTTCAACTAATGTTTTCTGTTCTTTCCAAACGCTCCGATCACTCACTAGCTGGCCTGCACAAAGAAACAATTCAATACCCACTAAATCATGTCCTCAGCTCACCTGACCACCTTATTTACCTATTCACCTTATATTAATGTCTTCTGTTCTTACCAAACGCCCCCATCACTCATTAGCTGACCTACACAAAGAAGCAATTCAATACCCACGAAATCATGTCTTTCTACCTTCCCCTGACCAATCTATTGACCTATTGACCAACCAACAGCTTCCTTACCTACCCAATTCCCCCCAGAGCAAACACAGCCTGGCCCAGATCACCTACACACATAACAAATAACTGGCCCTACATAGCTACCATATCGACCTAATGAACCATGGCTTACTGCACCCTACCCTGACCAGACGCTTCCGGCATTCACTTTCTCACCAGCAGAGACGATAAGTACAGTGTTCCCTCCATCTCTCACACAGAGAGCACACAGTACACAGCTTAACCTCATCGACCTATTGGACCAGGAGTTACTGCACCCAGGCCTGACCAGACTCTTCCGGCATTCGCTTCTTCACCGGCAAAGACAAAAAATACAATGGTCCCTCCGTTTCTCATACACAGAACACACACTACTCGGTTTAAATGGCCTTCTCATCGACCTACTGACCATTGGCTTATTGCATCCTAACCAGACGCTTCCGGCATTCACTTCACCAACATAGACGATAAGTACATGTTCTTTCCACCGCTCATACACCGAACACACACATTATACGTAGTTTGACCCTTATCGACCTACTGAATTAAGGCTGGCTGCTTCCTGACCTGACCAGACGCTTTCGGCATTCACTTCTTCACCAACATAGACGATAAGTACATGTTCCTTCCATCTCTCATACAGTGAACACACACATTATACGTAGCTTAACCCTTATCGACCTACTGAATCAAGGCTGGCTGCTTCATGACCTGACCAGACGCTCTCGGCATTTATTTTCTCACGGGCACAGACGATAAGCACAGTGCTCCTTCCACATCTCTCACTCATAACACACACTACGCAGCTCAAATGGCCTACTTATCGACCCACTGACCCTGCCTCAGACCAAGGGCTCCCAGCATTCACCAGCCCATCCTGTACGTTCTGATACAAATATTTGCTCCGAGAATCAATGAAGGACAAAGGTTGGGGCCGAGGCGACGTGCCGAGTGCCGTGAAGTTCTTTTGCTCGTCGAGAATGTCACCGACGGCGATGATCTTAATGACCATCGAGTACAGGATCAATACGTGAATGAAATTTTGTTTATACCCAGATCCTTTGTCGGGCGGTTTTGCTCATTATTTATTCCGGGAGCTGATGAAGGACGCCGAGTAATTAAGTTAGTTTCCATTTACGTCCATCCGCCGCATCAGTCTTTTCTTTGTGGTTCGGCGTTCAAAATTTATCAGGGCGGAAACGTGACTGTTCAATCGTTAAGCTATTTATCTGACTCGACCCTAAGCGAGTAGCACAAAGGCGACAGAGACTCATTTATAAAAGTTTATGAAAGAGGAAAATAATGTTGTTGTAAGCTTACCAGCGGCTCAATTTGCTATTTTTATTTTCGTCGTTGAAATAAATGAGATCTGTTTAGTCCTATCGTCGGTCCGTAGTTCGGTTAAGCGCAAGCTAACGTGAAATTTGAAGGCATTGTTAGCAGAGTCATTTTAACTTTAAACCAGATAGATAGATAAATAAATAGAGAGATTCAGTGGATTCAGGGAGTAGAAAGTACGAGAAAATAGTTTGTACTTATTTTTACTCAAAGCAAGTAGTTATAGTTGAATTCAATCAGAAAATAATAAGAGAAAAAAATGTTTATTCCACTGGGACTAAAGAAAGTGTTTTTTACATCAATTCAGGAGGTATAAACTAGACAGCGCATCGAAGGATAATATTTCAGTCCAAGTCATGCAATCTACATTAACTGAGGTAGTGAACTTAGAAGAAAACAAATCGTAGAATACCCAACATCTTGCTAAATATGATACAGAATAAATAAACAGGGAAAAAAGAGCTAGGAGATAGAAAAAGGAAATAAGGAAACGAATTTTTTTTGAGCAAACATAATCGACGAAAATAATGGATACTGAAAGAGGAATTTAAAGGCCAAGAATGAGGGATAAGCAAGACGAAATGACAAACATAACACGCATTCTAAACACCTACAAACATACCTCGATCTCGGCCTCTCTGGATCCGAAGCTTAGTGGAGGCGGCGGTTCAGTTTTATGTCGTTTATTTATTTACTTTTCATACAAGTTCGCGGTGCTCGGTTTCCCTGGCTGAAGTTGGGAGTTTGTTGGGCCGCTGGAATTGTTTGGGTCCTGTTGGTGTGAATGTCGTTTGTGTTGGTGTGTTTATAATAGTGTTTGTGGAGCTCTTGAGGAGAATCTGCAGTGAACGTTTATTTATTTTTTCTTTCGATGAATTCACAGCAGTGTTTGTTGACCTTATTTTGGTGTTTCTGTTTTTTTTTGTGTGTGTGTTATGAAGGTCTGTTGAAGTGTTTGGAGTAGCTGCAGTGTTCAGTTACCTATTTTACATTTTTTTTGCCTGTTTCAAAAGTTTGGTTGCCTGTTTAGAATGCCTGGCAATATATTTATGGTTGTTTTTACCTTTTTAACCTCTTTGTAGTTTCTGTTTGCCTGCTCATAGATTTTTTTCTTACTATTTTGAGTATTTGGCTGCTACGAGCGTTTGTTTGCCTGCTTGAAGTATCTGCTTGCTTGTTTGCAGGGTTTGTCTGCCTGTTTAGAATGTCTGTTTACCCGTCTGTAGAGTCGTACACCTAATCTAAAGTGTCTATTGGCCTGTTTAGAGTACACGTTTGCCTGTTTAGAGAGCTTTCGTCTAATTGAAGTTTCTGGTTGCTTGTCTAAAGTGTCTGTTGGCCTCTTGGAGCTCTGTCTTCTGGATTTGAAGTGTTTGGAATACCTTAAAACCTACCCGGAGTGTCTGCTCGCCTGTCATGACTTTTCTCTCCTTGCTCTGTTTGACGTCAATGCAGTGACTGGCGCCGGGCAAAAGTTACACGGCTCACTTTTGTGTGGAGATAAATCAGCACACGGGAGCCGATATTTTGCCCCTGCCCTTTCGTGCCGCATTGATTGGTCGCGTTGGCCAGGTGACGTTACTCATCTGCGACTCACCTGCAAGGAATATTGACTGACTTCGCTATGAAAATGTCTCCCCGCCAAATATATATCCGACATTCCTCCTCATTGGCTCATGTACTGCGTGTGACTGAATCATTGACGAAATAATAAAACAATGGACTAGGATACACTCTGCGGAGGAACACGTTACGACCATCGATGTTTTTATATTTAGAATGCTGAAAGTGTATTCGAGAAGGTGATTAATGCATTCAGCCAGACGGTGCGGTGGCTAAGAGAAAAGTGTAATTCGATCAACTCTTATTGCATTTAAGATGATATAATTAGGAGGTGCATATCAACTTATCAAGACAAGGAAAGGAAAGTGTTTATTTTCATATTTTTTTGTCAACTTTCGTCTTTAGGGTTATTACTACTGCATGTCTCTATTTCGTCCTTAAATCAGTAATTTCATTGATATATTTGTGTTGATTATATATTTTACTGCAATTATATATGTTACTGTTTTATTTATAGATTGGTATTTCTTGTGGGCAAAGGTTTTAATTCTTCCTACTCTTTTGTATCATTCTTCACTTCCTCTTCTCCCTCCTCCTCCTCCTCTTCTTCCTGTTACCTGCCTCACGCCTTACGCCTATCTCTCACTCTTCCTATTCCCCCTCCTCCTCCTCCACTCTTCTTTTCGACACATTTTTTTCCTTCAATTCAAGTTATAGCTTCCATTATTGCTTTCATCTTCCTTTAGTCATCTTTTTCATTCCTTAAGCACATTTTTACCATCTTTTCATACCAAGATTTCAAACGAGAGAGAGAGAGAGAGAGAGAGAGAGAGAGAGAGTACACACCATCTGGTTAACATTCTAAGACATAACCTACCCTTCTCTGCCCCGTCCCAAGTACCAGATACATAATACACATCGACCTAGTAAGTCGAGGAAGACAATAACACGGACGAACACGACGAGTAAGCAGCGGCAGCGAGGTATGAGAGCTTCCTAGGTATCGGTCAATAGTAATTAAGGCGGAAAAAAGCTCTCAAGACAGCGATTTTCCCTCATAAATCTCCCACTGCTCCTCCTCCGCTCTTTTTTCCCTCCCCTACACACAACTTATCGACCTGGTAAAGTCCTGTAATGAAGTGGAGGAGGGGAGGAGGAGGGGGGAAGGTGATGAGGAAGACGAGAAGGAGGAGGAGGGGAAGGGGTAAGGAAGAGGAGCAGGAGGAGAGGGTGAGAAAGGGAGAGGAGGAGGGGGAGGAGGAGGAGGTGGAATACGAGGAGGAGTTTGGGATCTGAGACTGAAAAAAGTTGCTGGAGAAAAAGGAGGAAGAGAGAAAATGAAGAGGAAGGTAAAACAAGGAAGCAAGGAAAAAATGTAAGGACTCTTGAGACGAAAAATGACGAAAAAGTGATGAAGAAAGAAAATGATGAAGCTGAAAACGTGGAAAAGAAAAAAATACGACTGAAATGAAAGTGAAAAAAAATAAATGGAAGAATATGTAAAACTGCAAATAAAACAACCGTATAAATAATGAAAGAAGGAAGAGGGAGAAAAATAGAGCATGAGGCAAACGAGAGTAGAAAAAAGAGAAGCTGGTAATTGAAAAAAAGAGGAATGAAGAGGAAGAAGAAAACGAAAAACATTGAATGGAAAACAAAGACAAAAGAAAAGTAAGTGTTAGGTATAAAAAGGAAATAGACAGAAAAGAAAACAGGTGAAGCAGGAAAAGAAATACGAGATGATTAAAGAAAAGAAAAAAAACAGGAGAAAGAGGAAAAGTAAGAAGAGTAGAAGGAGAAAAAAAGAGAAAATGGAAAACAGTACCACGAGAAACAGAACGATGAGAAAAATAAAACGAAAACAAAGACCAAAAAATAAGAAACAAAAGGCACATTCCAAAAAAAAACAAAAAAAACGAAGAAAACAAAGCAAAAACATAGAAAAAAAATAAGACACAAAAAACTTGTACCACGACTGCAAAAGAAGAAGACGAAGCAGAAGCAGCTACGTAACAGAGTGAAAAGTTAGGTCTTAAAGGTGCTGTCCGCTGCTGTTATCTGCCCCGCTTCCTAGAACACTGCGAGGCCTTAACTTTCTTCCTGCGTCCTGCATACGTGGCTTACCGAGGCTTATCGTGGCGTTCAAGGGGCCCTCTTCGGCTTATTCTTCTTTCCTTCCTCTTCCTCCTTCAGTTTCTTCTCGTACTCGTTTTGTTCAGGTCATTTATTAATAAGTTTGCGTCTCTGTTTCTTTCCTTCCTTGGCCCTGCATACGTGGCTTACCGAGGCTTATCGTGGCGTTCAAGGGGTCCTCTTCGGCTTATTCTTCTTTCCTTCCTCTTCCTCCTTCTTCAGTTTCTTCTCGTACTCGTTTTGTTCAGGTCATTTATTAGTAAGTTTGCGTCTCTGTTTCTTTCCTTCCTTGGCCCTGCATATGTGGGTTACCGAGGCTTATCGAGGCGTTCAAGGGTCCTCTTCGGCTTACTCTTTCCCTCCTTCCTTCCTCTTCCTTCGTCTTTTCGTTCTCGTTTCGTTTTGGTCTTTTATTAGTGGCTTTGTGTCCCTGTTTTTCTTTCTCCTTCCCTGTTCTCCTGTTTGCTTGTTCTTTTGTTACGATCTACTTTATGCATTTTTGTTTTATTTCGAGGCTTATTTTTTCTTCATTTCCTTACTTTCCATCCTTTCCTTCTTCTTCTCCTTCTTTTGTGTCTTGTATTCATGTGATTCTTCGTTTTCGTTGTGTTCCTTATCAACGCGGTGTCTTTTTTTCTCTCGGTCTTTGCGCTTGTTAATTTTTTTTTATCATTTCATGCATATTTGTTTCATTTAGTTCATGTTTTGTTTAGTGTTTTGTCAGTGGGTTTTAAGCTATATATTTTCTTGCTTTTCTTTTCTTATCTTTTTTCCTTTGCTTTTTTGTGTGTGTTTATTAAGAAAAGCTTTTAACTGTTATTTCTTTTTAAAGTGACTGAATTCATTATCTTTCTTCCTTGCTGACGAAAGAGGAAATGGGAGACAATGGAGTGTGTGAGAGAGAGAGAGAGAGAGAGAGAGAGAGAGAGAGAGAGAGAGAGAGAAACAGACACTGACAAAGATAAACAGAAACAGAAAATAAAGACAAAGACAGCGAAAGACAAACACAGACACAGATAGACAGAAATATAGATAAAAATGCAGGTAGGCACAGACAGACAGACAGACCGAGAGAAAGAAATACAGATAGGCAAACTAGCACACAGACACACACAGACAAACGGACATACAAAAATAAAACATACAAGTAGTAAGAGGAAGAGAGAAAGGAAATTAAAACCATGAAAAAAACACAGTGAAAGTAAAAACAGAAAAAAAAGAGATTAAAAACAAAAATAGAAGCATTCAAAACAAGAGGAATCTAAAAAAAAAGCAGAAACAAAAATAATAGATAAAAAAGAGAAATAAAGTTACTGGAGATGCTTGTAGGACCCAGGTAGGAATACAGGGAGTTAACACGTATTAGTCAGAGCGGTGTGAATGGGCGAGGGAGGGGGACGAGTGTAAACATTTGCACGGGAGGAGTCGAGAGCTCAAGGACACATACATGACCTCCTGCGGCTGTAGCTAAGAAGGAGGAGAAGGTGGTGAAGGAGCCGAAAGGATATACAGGACCCGTTTATTATATTTTTTATTACTTTTTTATTACTTTTATTACTTTTCTTACTTCTATTATTACTTCTATTACTTTTATTTTCTATTACTTTTATTATTTTTTTGTTATTTATTTTATTTTTATTACTTTTGTATTACTTTTTTTATTATTTGTTATTACTTTTTTTCACTCTACTATGTAGCGTAACCCTTCCTTCTGTTTACCGAAGATCGCAGTCATTGAGGTCATGGCTGCGAGGAGAATGTCTGACGAGAACACCGCGAAAAATAAGTCATATTCAGGTTTCGCCAAAAAGAATGCGAGGCGGCTTTGAGTCTGTTTTTCTTTCTCCTTCCCTGTTCTTCTGTCAGCGTGTTCTTCTGTTTTGATCTACTTTATGCATTTCTGGTTCCTATTTCGAGGCATATTTATTCTTCTTTTTCATTTCCTTCCTGACCCGGTGCGTGATGGCGAGGCTCAGACGAGGCGGAAAATATTCGTTGTCTCGCCGGGTGAAAAAAAGGTCGCCGTGATTACATTTGCGGTCGCGGCCTTAAGCTGGCAATCCGAAGCCTGAGTTGCGGATTAGCGGTGTTTTGTGTGCGTCCGATGTTCGTCAGACGGATCACTATGCCGGTGGAGGAACAGAAATGATAGTTATTGTTTAAACTCTTTGATGTCTCACTCCGAAATATTGTTTTTTCTCAGTCAATAAAGATTTTAGTTCGTATTGAGTGCTCGTATAGACAGGTTATTTGTATCAAAAGTATTATTATTAGTATTAGTATTAGTATTAGTATTAGTATTAGTATTATTAGTAGTAGTAGTAAAAGAAACTGTGTAAAAGATAGAGGTGGAAAAATTAAGATAAAACTCTATCGCACGTAATCTATTTGACCGATCTAGCTAAAGCACTGAGTAGAATAAAGGATAAAGAGAATAAAGAAACAAGATAGATCAATAAGATAATATGTGCCAAATAGAAAGATGAGAAATTATACAAGACACACAGGCACACACACACACACACACACAGAGACACAGACAGCCATTCAAGCATCCATATATACAGACAATTACAAAGACAGACAGGAAGATCACACAGGAAAAGAAAAAAGAAAAAAAACAATAAGACATAAAAAAGAAAAAAAGGCCCTACTGATTTGGTTCCATCGATTACCTTGAAGTACGGGCCAACAGGAAGTTTACTGTCACTACCTACTCACGAGCAACTTTACGAACTTATTTTTGGGTCTGAACCGGTGAATGCAGATGGACAGGTGAATCTATTACCCTTCACGGACTCAGGTATAGCAAATGATTGGCCTTCGAAATGTCAAGTCATCACGCGGCTAACTGCTCCTTCCGCCACTCCACCATGCCGGTATTAAGCTGAATATAAAAGTTTTCATAAATGCCATTCCTACAACGAGAGTGGAAGACGATGTAAAATGAAAGTTGGTTTATGAGGAATGTTCAACTAGAGGGGAGCATTTAACTTGTTGGTCCATTTTCACATGCAGCATAGAGCTCAAGAAAAGGGCAGGAAACATGTAGAAAAAGTCGGCTATATCACTAATGCCCAAAATAATCGATATGTAGAAGAGTATCCAAATGTAGCCCTTTAACTCCACAAAGGGGACGATGGGAGCAGGTACAGCGTCCCCCTCTACCGAGACGCAGCTTGTAAACTCTTCCATGCTCAACTTCTGGGACTCTTGATACTCATAATGTGGATAAAGATTGCGCTTTGCTACATTGATTTCGTCCTTAGCAAACAAGAACGTTATACAGTTGAAGCTAAAATGAATCCATGAAACTCAGCATTGATTTTGATAACGTTAGTATTGCTTTAACGAATGGAATTTAAAGGCATTCATCACTGCAGGGTCGTGCCTAGTGGTGTTGGTTTCCGGCCCTAATATCGGCCTTTTCAAAACCTACAACGTGGTAGACACACCTAAAAAATGAACACGAAACTCTCGGACTTCAAGACGATAACATTATTACCGAATCTGCAAATTAAGAGAAAAAAAAATACACATAACAACAGGCCTCGGGTGCTTAGCGAGGTTCTATGATGAGTTACAAAAAAAACTCCCCTGTAATCTCAACGCGTGTTCGCAGAGGTATAATAAATCACCTCTGGGAACTTACCTGAAGGCCGGCCGGACAGGTAAGGGCCGCCCAACCGCTCACCTGCACGCCCTACTCCGCCCTTCGTGTTAGTAATAATTTTCACGCTGACGCAAATGAATGTGCGGCGGTACGCGTCCACTGAGAGTACTTTAACAGTGCTGGGAATGTTAATGAGTGGAAGGAGAGGGAAGGAGGGACAGAGGAAGGGAGGGAGGAAGTAACGAATATGCGGCGAGGGTGGAAGAGAAGGAAAGGGAGGGAAAGAGGGAATGAAGAAAAAGGTACAGGAGAAAAGTGTACAGTAGGGAGAGGGAAAGGGTGGGAGAGAGGAAGAGAGGAAGAAAAGGACGAATGCATGAAAAAGGGTGGAAAAAACGGCAGAAATATACGAAGGAGAAGCACAAAGAGAGAATGACTAAGAGACGGAGGAGTACAGTGAGGAAGAGGAAAGTGTGGGAGGGAGAGAGAGAAAGGAATAAGGGAAAGGAAAGGAAGAGAAGGCAGGAGTAAACGAGGAAGAGGTAAAAAGAAGGGAAAAGGTAAAGAATGGAAGTATACAGAAAGAATAGAATGGAAGGAGGGAGATAGGAAATGAAAAGGGAATAAGTTAGATGAAGGGAGAGAGGTTATCGTAAAGGAAGTGTAGAATGGATAAAAAAGGAAAGGGAAGCAGGTTGAAACAAAGGAAAAGGGAAAGGTAAGAAGACCATAAGAGAGAGAGAGAGAGAGAGAGAGAGAGAGAGAGAGAGAGAGAGAGAGAGAGAGAGAGAGAGAGAGAGAGAGAGAGAGAGAGAGAGAGAGAGAGAGAGAGAGAGAGAGAGAGAGAGAGAACAAAAAACAGGTATAAAGGTAAGGAAAAAGGGAAAAAAAAAAAAAAAGGTAGACGCTGTAGGAATTTAGAGAGACGCTGAAGGCAAACGAAGAGGAGGAGTAGGAGGAGGAGGAGGAGGAGGAGGAGGAGGAGGAAAAAGGTAAAAGGAAAGGAAAAAAGGAGGGAAGGAGGGGAGAAGAGGAAGGAAGTGGACGAGAGAGAGAGAGAGAAGGGCAAGAGGAAACTTTTAACGTAACGTGACCGGAATAAATGGAGTGTTTTTTTTCTGCGTTAAACTTTTTGCTTCAATTAATCGTCCGTTATTTGTTTGTTTCGACTCCATTGATGTAGTTCTGAGTGACAAGTATTTACGATTATTTTTTTCTTTTTTTATTCTCTTTTACTCTCTCTCTCTCTCTCTCTCTCTCTCTCTCTCTCTCTCTCTCTCTCTCTCTCTCTCTCTCTCTCTCGTTCTATCGTTTTCTCCCTCTAATCCTCTACTTTTCTTTTACTTTCCTTTAAATTTTTCACTTTTTCTTTCTCTTCCTCCCATTCTTCCCTCCCCTCCCCCACCTCTTCTTCCTCCTTCTCCTTCTCCTTCGTTTTTCCTCTCATTTCTCGCTACTTTTTTTGTTTTATTTTCATTTCATTTCTCCTCCTCCTCCTCCTCCTCCTCCTCCTCCTCCTCCTCCTCCTCCTTTTTCTTCTCCTTGTTCATTTCCTTTCAATTTTCTCACTTTTATCCTGCCATTCATTTCTCTCTTTCCTCCTCCTCCTCCTCCTCCTTCTCCATGTCGTTGTCCCCCTCCCACAAATATGAAGGAGGTCTAAAGTTCCTCAAGTCAACACTCTCGGAAACTCAATCGAAGGGAAAAAGAGCGAAGAAATTTAATGTAATGTTTGGGAAGAAATTGAAGAAGTGTTAATTGGAGACGGAAAATTTTGGCTAATACTTTATGTGTTATCTATTATTGGAGAAAAAATATTGTTATCTCGTTTGCTGTTGATGTATTTTATTGCTTGTTGATGATTTTTCTCTAGCGTATTGTTTTCTTGATATGTTGTCCTGATATACGAATCGTGATGCATGAGTGTTATTGTTTTCTTCATTATTGTTTTCTTTATTTTAATATTTCTCTTTACTTTTTACTATGATAACCCTTTTTGCTCGTTCCTTACTCAGTAGCAAAATATCAAGTCAGCCTTCCCGATCACTTTCCTCAATTTTCTATGTCTCTTGTTCGACACTTTCCCTTTAAATTATGCAGAAAGTTAATCTTCAGTCAGAAAACACACTCACTCACACACATATTAACACAATCCCCCCCCCACACACACATATACATCCCACCCACACACACAAACATCCACCTCCCCCACACCCCTCCCAACATATACACAAGCCACTTCCACCAATAATACAACCACACCCAATCCACTCCAAACAAATGCCAAATCATATTGTTCCTCGCAACACTTCACTGATTATAAGTTAGATCATTAGTGGGCAGGTAACGATGAATGAAATTAGTGATTAAGCAATGAGACCAGGTGAACGAGTGAGTGTGTGTGTGTATATGTGTGTGTGTGTGTGTGTGTGTGTGTGTGTGTGTGATGGTGGAGAGCGGCCAGGGGAAGAGGAAAAAAAAGTGTAGAAAGTCTATTGAAGGAAAAGGATGGAGGAAGGGAAGGAGGACAGGGAGGGAGGGAGGGAGGAAGGGAAGGAAGAGACGAATGGAGGAAAGGAGGGAAGGAGGGACACAGTAAACACCTCCCAGTCCTGAGCTTTGGACAAACACTTACTTCTCAAGGAGGAGGAGGAGGAGGAGGAGGAGGAAAGAAGGAACAAGGGAGAGAAAAGAAATATGGGAGAAGAAAAAAGATATAGAGAAAAAGAAAAGAAAATGAAGAAGAGAAAGAAGAAAAAAGATGGAGAAGAAAAAGAAGAAAAAGGAAATAGAGAAAAAGCAGCAGAAAATTGTTTAGATGACATGAAAGGAAAAGAAATACGAAAGAAAATAAAAGTACGAAAGGAAAAAAAGTAAGGGGAAGAGAGAGAGAGAGAGAGAGAGAATATGTAGTGTGGAGATGCAAATGTGAGGAATGAATGGACAAAACACACACACACACACACACACACACACGGCAACTTTCCCACAGCAAACACAAATGCGAGTTCTGGTGAGCGTTGCAAAGAGAAGGAAGAAAAACAAGGAAAAAAAGGACGAAGAAAAGGAAGAAGAAATGTGAGAGAGGAGGAAGAAGGAATAGAAATGCAAACGAAAGATGAGCAGAAGTTGGGAGCGGGAGGAAAAAGCAGAAGGGAAGGAAGGTAGAGGAGGAAGAGGACGAGGAGGAGGAGGAGGAGGAGGTGGTTGCGTGTCAGAAGAGAAGCTTGTAGTTGAAGGTGAGAAAGAGGAGGAAGGGGAGCGTTAAGAAAAAAAAAAAGAGAGACAGGAGGCGCAAAAAGTTTCTACCCCCCAAAAATATATAATGAAAACGAAAAAGCAAACGAAAAAAAAACAGTAGGTAAAAGAATATAAAAATTGCCTGAGAAATGAAAAAAATGGAAAGGGTTGATGAAAAAATATGTAGAGATTGACTGAATGATAAAATATGATGAAAAAAAATATATGGAACGTGAAGAGGTTAAGAGAAAAAAATTAAAGAAAAAAAGGATTTAGTAAAGCAAAATAAGGATATAGTAAAGCAAAATACCACAAATAAGAATCATTGGCATAGAACAAGAAGCAGAGAAATAGAATAAAGACTGAAAAAGAAGAAAAAAATACGAAGAAGAAGAATAAAAAGAAAAAGAATAAAACAAATGCAGAACAAGAACAAGAGATAGAGAAATTGAAGAACACAGATGAAGACCGAGAAATATAAAATCAACAAGAGGAACAGGAAGAAAACAAGAAAAAAAAATAAGAAGAAAACAGGACAAAAATATGAAACAAATTCGTATAAAAAAAAGAATTGAAAAAAAACATGACAAAAAGATGCATTTACGAAAAAAAAAAAACAGGAGCAAAAGGCGAATAAAACAAAAGGATGAAAAATAAGCAAATAAAGAAGGAATAACAGAACAAATAATAAGAATGAGAAAATAGATTAAGATAAAAAGAAAAAACACAATAAAAGATGCATAAACAAGAACAAAACAAGAGAAAGCAAGAAACAGCACAGTAAATCAGGCGTCCAGTATCCAACACGACTCAGTCACGCTCCTGTAACCCGGACCTAGTGGCCGATAAAGACAGTGAGGAGCATGGACACGGAGCCCCATAAACCCGGGTCGTGGTAACTATTTCGTCGACTTTATCAACATCATAACACTGAGGGCGGCTTCATTTATCTATCTTTTTTCTTTTTTTTCCTGTTCCCCTTGTTCATCTTGTTCTTTTTCTTCTTTATTCAGTTTTTTTGTTATTTTTATAGGATATTAATATTGTCCTCTCCATCCCATTTTTTCTATAGTTGTTGATCTTGTTCTTTTTGCTCTTATTTTGCCTTCATTTTCTTGTTCTTGTTCTTCTTGTTTTTGTTCTTCTTGTTCTGCTTGTTCTTCTTCTTTCTCAGTCTCTTTCTCCTTCTGTTCCTAGAGTGTCGCAGATGTATATGTACACAAACGCACGAACAAGACTACACACAAAAAAAAAGCCAGTTATTCATATTGTTAGTTTTCGTTACTTAGATTTTTTTCTGTTCTTTCATCTACTTTTTTTCTAGTTAATCAATTTCAATTATTTTTTTCTCTTTACAGATTTTAAATATTTAACGTTGTGTGATTTTTCGTATATTTCTCGTCCTTATTTACCTTTTTTTTCTTTACATACAAAAACTAATCCATCTCGTTCTTTTCCCTTCTGTTATTTCGGGGCATCTTTCTATCTTATATATATTTCTGGGAAGCTTTTTCTATTTCCGTCTTTTTCATTTCCCGACTTTCTCTCCGGCCGGTAACTTTCATTGTCGCTGTTTTTATTTTTAGTGTCCTTTTCATTTCGTGTTTCTCCTTTCGCGTCTCCTTTGTTTTACGCCTTCATTGTCCCGCTGTTGTTTTGTTTCATCGTATTGTGTTATATAATGCGTCTCCTCTCGTTTGTTTTCGTTCTCTTTATTCATCGTGTTAATGTTCCAAATTAGTCCATTCAAATATTATGCGTTGTTGTTTTGTTTTCTTTCCTTAATTTCTGTGTTGAATATTCTTCTTTTAATACTTCTTTGTGATTCTTTTCTTGGTTCTTTAATACTTTTAGCGGGATTGAAATGTTTTTATTGTAATGTCGGAGAGTGAATTCAGTTTTCCTGCTCACAATTATTCTTTGTAGGAGATTTAACTGTCCTCTCCCATCCCTCACTTTCTCTGTCTCTGTCTTTCCTCTGATTTATTCATTTATTTATACTTTATTTGTTTATTCATTCAGTCTGGGTTAATTTAGTCCTGTCTTCTCTTTCTTCCCATTGTTTCATGTCTCTTTTTACTCATCCTTCTTTCTCTTCTTTCTTTTGCTATTTCTCCTGGTTCTATTGTCATACTACTACTACTACTACTACTACCTCTCCTTCTCCCTCCAATATCCTTCTCCTACAGCGCCTTGTCAGTTCCCATCCTCGTCTAAACCTCCTCCAACTTACGTAACTTCTACTCTCATTCCTTCCTTCCTTCCTCTTCTTCCCTCTCTCCTTCTCTTCCCCATGGTTCTTCTTCTCGTCTTCCTCCATCTCCTCGTGTTCATCGTCCTCTTCCTTTTCTTCATTTTCCATCTCCTGCTCGTCTTCGTCCTCCTCCTCCTCCTCCTCTTCCTCCTCTTCTCAATCCTGGATATTTAGCAGACTAAGCGACTTGGAAATGACTAAACCTCTTCGATTTCTGTTATCCCCTGGACATCGGAGGGCCTTCCACTCCCTCCTGTCAGTCTCCCATCTCCTCCCGTGACCTAAGTTGTCTTCTTTGGCCGTTTTTAATACCTGGAACTTGACCCTCAACAGCAGACTCTTGCAATCCTAATTTTACACTCCTTCCGCTACTGTCTCGTCTTTTCAGTGCCTTTTCTTGAGCTTTGTGTCCTTTTTGAAGGGTGTGATGTGCTCTTTAAGCTGTGTCTCTTCTATGCCAACTATTAACTTCATTTCTCAGTCTCCCAGCCTTCCAATCCATTATCATCTATCCCGAATTTCAATCTATAACTGTTCAGTCATTTAAGTTCCATTGTTTTTACCTTTCTGTCCTTTTTAATGTCCTGGTGGGGCCTTTGTATATAGATGTTGCCTTCAGCGTCGGTAGATTGTCTTGAGGGGCCTCTTGGACTACCTCAGCTCGTTAGTGGCGCAGACGAATTTTATTTACAGTGGGTGCCGTGATGCATGACTCTTGCGTAACACATGCTGCCCCACGGGATAGTACGTCTTGCTATGCCAACTACTAACTCCCTTCTTAAGCCTCCCTTTGTCTTGTAGTCTTATGTGACCTTTCCTGTGTTTTTACCTCTCATTCTTTATATATTCCTCCACTGACAGCGTCTCGTCCCTCCCTAACTTTCAGTCTCTTCTGTCACACGCCGAACTTTATCAGTGACCAAACTTGACCTTTTATGTTACATCTGGCAGTCCTCACGCTTCCAATCCTAAATTCCCTTTGACCCTGATGCGAGTGGATTAACCGTGTGTGTGTGTGTGTGTGTGAGGGGGGCGCCTGTGTGTGTGTGTGTGTGTGTGTGTGTGTGTGTGTGCGAGTGTGTGTGTGTGTGTGTGTGTGTGTGTGTGTGTGTGTGTGTTCGTGATGAAAGTATTTGTTTATCCGGTTTTTGGGCTTCATGTACTAATGCCTTTGTGTCCTTGATTGGATTGGTTGCTCTCTTTATTCTCTCTCTCTCTCTCTCTCTCTCTCTCTCTCTCTCTCTCTCTCTCTCTCTCTCTCTCTCTCTCTCTCTCTCTCTCTCTCTCTCTCTCTCTCTCTCGCTCTCTCTCTCTCTCTCTCTCTCTCTCTCTCTCTCTCTCTCTCTCTCTCTCTCTCTCTCTCTCTCTCTCTCTCTCTCTCTCTCTCTCTCTCTCTCTCTCTCTCTCTCTCTCTCTCTCTCTCTCTCTCTCTCTCTCTCTCTCTCTCTCTCTCTCTCTCTCTCTCTCTCTCTCTCTCTCTCTCTCTCTCTCTCTCTCTCTCTCTCTCTCTCTCTCTCTCTCTCTCTCTCTCTCTCTCTCTCTCTCTCCTCCTCCTCCTCCTCCTCCTCCTCCTCCTCCTCCTTCTCTCCTTCCTCGAATTTCCGGAAGGGCGACGAAAAGCAGACTCCAGATGGATGGAAACACACACACACACAGACACACACACACACACACACACACAAGGACCAAAGTAGCTAAGTTGGAGTCCTCTTGAATCTTCTCACACAATTATCTTCCTCTTGTAGTAAGGGGAAGAAGAGGCTGTTATGTAATTGTTCCTCTTTTTTTTCTTAATGTTGAGATTTCGTACTAATGGTTATAAAGATCCAAGGGACTGGTATATAAAGTGACTGTCTAATTTATCTTCCTTTATATCCTTTGTTAAGACGGTGTGGTCAATATGTCTATTTTATTTGGGTTTGTGTGTCTATATCTTACGTCTGTCTTTATCTGTTGTTATAAGGATCTTAGGGACTGTTATATAAAGGGGATCCCATATCTTTCCTTCTTGTTGACTTTTCTAATCAACTTTTTTTTTTCTTTCTGTCTGGATCTTATGTGTTTTTCTTTTTGTAATGTCTCATCGCGGTCTTTTTCTCCCTTCTTTTTGGTTTCCTTTGTTTATCTGTATGTATTTATGCATGTCATTTTTTTTGTATATCTGTATTTGTCTGTGTTTGCTTTTCTTGTCTTTCTTTATCTATCTGGTTGTATCTTTGTTTTGTTTTGTTTTTATCTATATCTAAATCTCTCTCTTTCTATCCCACTGTTCTCTTTGTTTCATACCTTCATCCCATCCACCCCTTTTCTCTCCTCTTCCTAAGCCTTCTTTCTTTGTATCCCTTCATTCTCCCCTTCTACATTGATTTATCAGCTTAAAACTTTGTCGGCTTAATGATGGGCTCTCTCTGCTAGCTCCTATCTACTCATTTTACCTTGAGAATCTACCCACCTGTTCCTTTCCTTCATTCATTCATTCATTCTTCTTTCCTTCCTTGGTAGTTATTTGTTCCTTTCTTTCATTGATTCCTTTTCTTTTGTTTGTCTTTTCTCCAATTTTCCATCTTTTGTTTTCTCGCATTCTTTCCTTTCCATCATCTACGTATTCATTCTCGTTTTTCATCTATTCTCTCATTTTGTTGTTTTTCCTACTTTCACTAATAATCCTTTCCTTCTTTTCTCCCTTTCCTATTCCATTATCTACCTATTCTTTCTTCTACTCTATTGTCTTGATTTACTCATTTCTTTGATTATATTTTCCTCCGTTTTCCTTCTTTTTGCTTCCTTCCCTTCGATAACCACCAACAGCTTCTTTCACTCTCCATTTTTCCCCTTATCAACCTATTTTTTTATTGTTATGGATTCTCTTACTTCTTTGCTTTTATTTTATTCCGCTTTCTTTCTTTTTGGTATTTCTTCCCTCCACCAACAGCTTTTCTCTTTCTCTCTTTTCATGTCCTCCTCAAAGCAGAGACGAAGAGGCGAAGACTAACTCAAGATCGTGCTCGTGAAAATTAGGCGATTGTTTAGCGAGTCGCCTTGAAGGGAAGTTTGGATCGCTTGCTTCGGAAAACTGTGAACCGTCTTGTGTTTTCTTTTGCCTCGTGGAAGTTGATTGATTTTGAGTTCCGAAAGGACAGAGTTTGATGCCCTGATACTGACGCAGCGCCTGGGTACTCGGGGATGAGAGAGAGAGAGAGAGAGAAGGAGAGGGAGAGGGCGTTAAATCATAGATATCAGCCGAATTGAAATCACACACACACACACACACACACACACACACACACACACACACACACACACACACACATAGAAAAAAATAAAAAAAGAAACATACGGTAAACACACAGAAAAAGGAAACGAAAACATACACAGAGAAAACACATACGAACACATACAGACACATACACAGACACACTAACAGACAGGCAGACCGAGTGAAAGAAAAACGATGGAAGAGTAAAAAACAAAATAGGAAAAAAAAGCAGACATCAGCGAAGAAAGAGGCTTCGTGGAAATGAGACTCAATAACGTTGCAAAAAAAATGAGGTAATGTCATGCTTCTGTATCCTTTTTTTCTTTTCTTTTCCTCCACGCAACCCGAAGCTTTGAGTCGTTGCTGAGTGACCACACGTACGTTCAAGGTTAATGAGAAACGCAGGTGGCTAACAAATGACACTTGATTATTACCTGAAGCAGAGACGAGAGACGACACAAAAAAACTGGACAGGAAAGAAAATATTAAGATCTCGAACTTGTGAACTTACTTTGTGCTTCCTTGTTTTATTTCAGTGCAGAGAAAAGTGAAGTGAATATAATTGTGAACGCAGTTGGTGATTATAAGACGATTGTGAAACTACGTGTTGCTTCATTTTTTCTATGTTACAAATGGACAAAGAGAAGGCGAAGTAAAGCTGTCAAAATGATATGCCAGTCACACGGAAGATGAACGAAAATTTATCAGAAAGTAAAGCAATAATAATGTGCCGAAAAACAAAACAAAACACAAAAAACAAACAAAGACAAGCTAGCAAAAACAAACAAAACGAAAAATAATATGTCACTCACACGATAGGTAAACAAGACTCCATAACAAACACAAAACAATGATATAACAGACGAAAAAGCCCAGAAAATACTCATAATATAGAGTTCCAAAATCGTCTTGCAGCTCCCCCTCAAAAATAACTTATGCCATATGAAATAAAAAATACATTTACATCGACACAATGACTCTGACGCGATATCAATTACTACCTGTACCGTACAATGAGGTCAGGCCACTCAGCAAGGTGATGTATGGGCGAGAATCACAGGTATTTGCTCTTATGGCCGCCCCTAATGTATGCTATCAGGGCCTCGGCGGGGGGCTGAGGTCTTAATGTATTCCGTCGTTTATATTGAAGTCCGTGATTTATGTTTTATTTACCCGGTGCGAGGTTATTGATTTATCGCTCTCCTGTTGGCTGTCTTAGTGTTGTGTTCTTGGTGACATTGTGGCTCACCGTTATTCATTTGTTTTACTACGATTTTGTTTCGCTTTCTTTCCTTTACTGTATTTTAAACTGTCTACTGTCTGTTTTTTAAAAGTTACGTGGCTCCTTTTGTTTGGTATTTTGTCTCTGTTTTATTATAATTTCATGTCTGCACTGATCTGTTCTTCCCCAAACGTGTAATTTTCATGTCTGCACTTCTCTATTATTCCCCAAACGTGTAATTTTCATGTCTGCACTTCACTATTCTTCCCCAAACCTGTACTTTCATGTCTCTGCACTTCACTATTCTTCCCTAAACTTGTAATTTCATGTCTCTGCACTTCTCTATTCTTCCCCAAACGTGTACTTTCATGTCTGTATTTCTCTATTATTTCTCCATCTTTTGCGACCTAGTTTTGCTTTTCCTGTTCCCCTTACTGTCTATTTTGAAGCCCTTTGACTTGTTGCCTAGTATTTTGCCTCGGCCTGATTGTACTTTCATATTTCTAGGCTTTTTTATGATTCTGGAAATTTCTGCTAGGTACACACACACACACACACACACACACACACACACACACACACACACACACACACACACACACACACACTTTCATCTTTCCTTTCCGGGCTGGTTGGAAAGACTCGGAAGTTTGAACGCATGAAGAAACGTACAACAGTTTATACGACAAGAAACTGAAACACAAGTAACGAAATTCCAATGAGCTTCTTTAAAAGTTGTGTCGAGTATAAAATTATCGTCGGGAGAAGAAGAAAGACATTGGACTCTCTATCTCTCTTTCTTTTTATCTCTCCTCTCTCCCTCTCTCTCCCTTACCTTTGCAATTACCCAAAAGAACAATATAGAAGCATAATATATTTTTTTCATTGTTTCAAAATTCACCTGTTTTTCTTCATCTTTTTTTCTTTCTTTTATTTTGTTTATCAGCGAAAAGAAGTGACGGAATATATGGTTTAAGTTATAAAGGGTGATTAAGTACCTTGTTCCATTTTCTCTCTCTCTCTCTCTCTCTCTCTCTCTCTCTCTCTCTCTCTCTCTCTCTCTCTCTCTCTCTCTCTCTCTCTCTCTCTCTCTCTCTCTCTCTCTCTCTCTCTCTCTCTCTCTCTCTCTCTCTCTCTCTCTCTCTCTCTCTCTCTCTCTCTCTCTCTCTCTCTCTCTCTCTCTCTCTCTCTCTCTCTCTCTCTCTCTCTCTCTCTCTCTCTCTCTCTCTTTTTCTCATGCATATCATTTACCTCATTCAATCATTCAAATTTCGCTTCATTATAATATTAAGAACCTTCCTTTTCTCATGACTTTTCCGCTTCGCTCTTCTTTCATAACTATCTTCTTTCCTTCCCCTCTTCCTTCTCTTCCTTCATCTCCTCCCTTCACCCTCATTCTTTCCCTTTTCTCTCACCATCTCTCTTCTCCTTCTTTCTTCTTTTTCCCCCTCCTCCTCCTCTTCCTCCTCCTCCCTTATCGTCAACCTGGCAACACCTGACTCACCTAATCACTATCGACTCCTGTTATTGCTCTCCTCTCCTTGTATCTCATCCAGACTCCCCTTTCATATCTTTCGTCTTTGTATCACGCTCATATCCCGTCCCATGCCCCCCCTTACCTTCCCTTACCTGCCTAGCCACATGCCTTCCTTCCTTCCTTCCTTCCTTCCTTCCTACGAGCATACTAACCTACATCCTTACCGTCCTACCTACCTACCTAACTAACTAACTTCCTTTCTGCCTAACCTACTACCTACGTACTTACCTACCTACCTCCATCTGGTTATCTTTCTTTCCTTTATACGCCATTTTCTTGCCCTCCTGCCTCCCTCCTTTTCTTTCTTATTTCCTTCTCTTCATTCTTCATTCCTTTATTCATTCTCCTACTCTCCCTCCCACTCTTTAATCTGCCTAACTCTCTACCTATCATTATTACATTTTTGCTCTGTGTTTCCTCCCCTTTCTCTATCTTCTTTTTCTCTTTTTTCTTTCTATTTTCCTTACTTTCTCCTCTTCTATCTCTCTCTCTCTCTTCAGTTTCCATACTCTCCCTCTCTCTCTCTCTTTCTCCCTCTATTTCCATGCCCACCTTTCCTCTCTCCCTCCCTCTTCACTTTCTATACACTCCCTCGCTTTCTTCTTCCCTTTTAACTTTCCATACACTTCCTCCCTCCCTTCCTCCCTCCCTCCCTCTCTTCTCTCTCTCTCTCACATACGCAGCAACTTCATAAAGGCAGCGTGGTGAGGTTGCCGATTGTTTCGTACGAGGAGAGTTACAATCAGGGCTCTCCTCCTCCTCCTCCTCCTCCTCTTCTTCTATGGTGAGGTAATATACCGTAAGGGAAAAAGAGGGAAGGGAAGAATTATGAATGGAGAGATGTGGTTATAGGATTTTTTCTCTCTATCTACCTAGCTTTTTATATATGTTTTTTGTTTCTCTGTCTGTCTGCCTCTTCCTCTTTGTATTCTTATATCATCGTGTCTGTCTGTCCATCTGTCTGTCTTTCTTTCTCCATTTCTCTCTCTCTCTCTCTCTCTCTCTCTCTCTCTCTCTCTCTCTCTCTCTCTCTCTCTCTCTCTCTCTCTCTCTCTCTCTCTCTCTCTCTCTCTCTCTCTCTCTCTCTCTCTCTCTCTCTCTCCTCTCTGCCTTCACTCTCTCTATCTCTCTCTCTCTCTCTCTCTCTCTCTCTCTCTCTCTCTCTCTCTCTCTCTCTCTCTCTCTCTCTCATTAGGACGCTTTGCCTCGCCGCACGGGATGCAGGTCCTTAATCAACACATTTGTCCACGCCTGCAAATGGCTTTCTGTTGCCTAATCACTTCCTTTTTTGCCTCGTTCTGGAGTGTCAGTTCTCGTTATCGCCTTCTGGTTATACGGAGAGTAGCGAGGAGAAATAGTAGTAGTAGTAGTAGTAGTAGTAGTAGTAGTAGTAGTAGTAGTAGTAGTAGTAGTAGTAGTAGTAGTGTTTTTTTTTCGTTTTGGCCTATGGTGTCGGTTGGTATCTTAGTGGGACCTCGTAGAAGTAGTAATAGTTGCATAGTTGTAGTAGTAGTAGTAGGAGGAGGAGGAGGACGGGTGGGGGGAGGAGGAGTGTGTTTGTAAGTTCATAATACCATAAGAAAAATAAGAAGCGACTATATACATGGATTTTCTTATCTTCTCCCTTCTCCTACGTCTCCTTCTTCCCCTCCTCCTACTTTTCCTTATCCTCTTATTCTCTTCTTCTTCCTCTTTTTCCTTCTCCTCCTCCTCCCCCTCCTCCGCCTACTCCTCTTCCTCCTTAGGCGTGTTTACATCGTGGTGTTGGTGAAGGAGACTTGTAAACTGCATCGTAAACTCTGCCTTCCGACCGTCCGTTCCTTCTCATATCATATACTTGTAAACACCATGCAAGGCTGGGTGTGCATGTTTTTTTTCTCCTCATCCTCCGCCTCCTCCTCCTCTTCTTCCTCCTCCTCTTCTTCTTCTTCCTCTTCCTCCTCCTCCTACTCCTTCTCCTCCGACTCCTCCTTTTCTTCTTCTTCCTCCTCCTCCTCCTCCTCCCATTTTCTTCTTCTTCCTCTTCCTCCTCCTCCTAGTCCTTCTCCTCCTCTTTCTCCTCCGACTTCAACTCCGTCTCTTCCTCCTCCTCACCAACATCATCGTCTTGCATTTTCTTTTTCTTTCTTATTTTCCTTTTTTTCCTCCTTTGCATTTTCTTAGTTTTACGCTGCCCATTGTTCTCCTTTTTCCTCTACTTTTTTCTTCTTCCTCTTTCTCCTCGTCTGGTTGTTTTTTTCCTCCTGCGTTTTCCTCTTTTTACTTCTCTTCTTTCCTCTTTCTGTCTCCAACTCATCTTTTTTCCTCATTACTGGCATTTCTTTTCTCATTCTCCCTTTTGATTCCCTTTTTATTTACTCTGTTGCTCTACTTTTTCTTCTCTCCCTTCCTCCTCCTCTTCAACTTTCCCTTTGTCCTTCTTTTATCCTTTTTATACTTCATTCTCTTTACTTTTCTTTCCTCCATTACTGTTCCTTTCATCCCCTTTTTCCTCTGTCCCTTTTCCCTCTCTCCTTGTCCTCCTCCTTTTCCTCACCATTCCCTCTTGTGGATACTCAAAACAGACAGTAATAATAACAACGAAAGTCGGACAAAACAAAACAGACACACACACATTAGGAATAAACACGCACAGAGGAATATTAAAGAGCCTGAGCCGAGAGAGAAAGAAGCTGTGCCGTAATAATCTCATCTTTGTTCCGCGTCATTACCAGAGTGAGGGAGTAAAAGAGATATACTGAAAGAACCTCGCTCCCTCCTGTCATTCTGTTTTACGCCCACGGAGCTGAGAAAACGACACACGTACACGCACACACACACACAAACACAAACACACAGATATAAGACACACTTGCTTATACAACAACAAAACAGTGACTGCCGAAAAAAAAAAACATTAACACAGACAACATTAAAGCAGATTGACAATACTCCTATCTCCTCAAAACACACACACAAACAATAAAAAAAATAATGAGAAAGAAAAAAGAAAAGAAGCACTCGCTAACACAACGAAAGAACAGTGAATGCAATATAACACACGCAAACACACACACACACACACACACACGCAACACTAGAGCAACATAAAAACACTCATATCACTCATAAAAACACAAACAGATAAAAAGAAACACTCGCTAAAACAACAAACGAACAGTGAATGCAAAAAAAAAAAACGTAAACACACACACACAACACTGGAGCATCACAAAAACACCATAACTTAAAAACACACACAAACACACACGCAAAACCCTTCAAGCGAGAGGTCTTTCAGCATCTGGCAGCTTCGTGTAGGCAAGGACGGACCATCTGACATTAGGTATATGGGGATGACACATGCAGGTGAGGGAGGGCTCACGTTAGAGGGCTTGTAGGGCGTTAGTAGGGATGCTGTAAGGAACGAGAGTGAGTTATTTTCTCCTGCAATCCTTCACCATAACCATTAACCCCACGCAACACAACGCAGCAATTACAAAGTACCATTCAAGGACGAGGCAAGCAGGTGAGGGAGGGCTCGCGTTAGAGGGCTTGGAGGCGTTAGGAGGGATGCTGTGAGGGACGAGAGTGAGTTATCCTCCCCTGCAACCCACTACAACCCTTAACCCCACGCAACACAACGCATTCATTACAAAGCAGCATTCAAAGATGAAGCATGCAGGTGATGGAGGGCTCGCATTAGATGGCTTGGAGGCGTTAGGAGGGATGCTGTGAGGGACGAGAGTGAGTTATCTTCCCCTGCACCCCTCCAACACAACCCCCACGCATCCGTCACAAAGCAGCATTCAGGCAGACTCTTCTCCTCACCTCGCCTCCCGTCGCCCCCTGTCGGCCGCGCGAGACACTGTGTCGAGGGGGAAGGATCGCGTCTGTCCCTTAAACGCTTACGTGGCCGAAGAAACGCGCTTGAAATTCCTATGAAATCCAAAGCGAGGATGCTGACATTTCCCTGGCAGATGGACCGGGGCCGAGATGAGGGAGGGAGGGAGGCTGGGAGGAAGGGAGGAAGGGAGATAGGGAGGGAAGGAGGAGGGGAGAGAGACAGGGAGTGAGAAAAGGCAAGAGAGAGAAGAGATGAAAGACAAAGAGAGAGGAAAGCAAGGAGAGAGAGAGAGAGAGAGAGAGAGAGAGAGAGAGAGAGAGAGAGAGAGAGAGAGAGAGAGAATAAGTAAAGATGGACAATGACGTAGACGAGGGAAGGAGGGAGGGACAAACGACAAGAAGGGAGCAAGAGAGAGGAAGAGAGGACAGACAGACAGACGGACAGACAGGCAGACAGGGAGGGAGAGGCAGTGACGGTGATGGGTCTGTTCGGGCTGCCGGAAGGAAGTCAACGGTTTAGATTTTTTTTTTCTTATAATTGTATTTGTGATTGTTGCTTTGTCATACCTGTTTTCCCTTCCCTTGTTGATTTCTTTTGTTAATTGTCGTTTTTGTTCATCATACTCATCGTCCTCATCATTATACTCAGCCTCTAGTAATCAACTGTGAAATAAGTCAACGGTTGAGGTTTTTTTTAAAGTTTTTCTGTGATTGTAGCTTTCTTTTATGTGTTTTCCCCTCCCTTGTATGTTTTTGTTTATTACGTATGTTTCCTAGTCGTTTTCATCATTATCATCATTATATTCAGCCACTATTAGTCTTTTCTAAGCCGCCAAGTTTCTGAACCGAATGCGATTTTTCCTATTATGACTTTATATTCAGTTTCCCTCCTCTCTAAAACAGCTTCCCGTTTTCCTCGCAGACTTCTATTAATTCTTAAGTGTTACTGCGAAGTCAATTGAGGAGAACTATATGAATACCCACGTTTTCTTAACTAAGCTAATCTCACTTCACATTTTCCTCAGCTTCTCCTTCGTCTACTTTCCTTGTCATCTCTTACTTACGTTTTCAAATTACTCGCAGACCTTTCTTCTTTTCCCTTACTCTGCAATCCTTCACTTGTGAGGTTCATGCATAAAGGTCAGTGGGAGGTCTTTGTCAGTGTGGTGTCAGGGCGTCGGAGAGGAGGAAGAGGAGGAGGAGGAGGGGGAGGAGGAGACGTGTTATCGACCTTGTATTGGGCCGCTGCATAGGTGATAAGAGAACGCGTGAGTTTGTGCGGCGCGCGAGTCTCGTTACTGTAGCGTGCAGTGTGTGTGTGTGTGTGTGTGTGTGTGTTTGCGCTTTGGAAATTATTAATGACTCTGTCTCATGACCTGCAGTCTTCTTCGGATCGTGTGCATGAGTCTCGCGTTGTTGCTATCGATTTTAGTTCTGCTTTTAATGTTGTGAATCGTAGGGCTCTAATTCATAAACTACAACTCCTTGGTATTGGTCTTCTCAATATTTTTAGAGAATTTTTAACTAATCGATTACAGTGTGTGGTTGTTGATGGTGCCTGCTCCGTTTCTCTGCCTGTTGCTTCTGGTGTTCCTCAGGGTAGTGTCCTTGGACCTTTATTTTTTAACATTTTTATTTCTGACTTGGGCATTAACCTCGAAAATAAGCTTACTTCATATGCTAATGATACAACCCTATACTCCTCTGTTCATCTTGCTTTTAATCCTATGAATTTTTGTACGACACAATTCTCACGATGTTTTCTTCCGTCGTTGACAAGTTTATGGAATCAGTTACCCAATGAGATTGTCCTTTCTGTAGACATTTCTACATTTGAGTCTCGTGTGAATGTCTTTTTGAAACAGTAATTTTATTTTTCCTCCTTTTGGCTTTGACTGACCAGTTTCTTAACTATTCGTTGCCTTTGCTTTTCTCCAGTACCTTTTGTTATTTTGTGTGGTTCAAATTGCTGTAGCTGCACCTTGAAGGGAGGCTTTGGTAGCTTATAATAATAATAATGACAATAATAATAATAATAATAATAATAATAATAATAATAATAATAATAATAATAATAATAATAATAATAATAATAATAATAATAATAATAATAATAATAATAATAATAAAAATGAATTTGTCGGTTTTTAATTTGCTTTTGTGTTCAACTAATTTTGTGTTTGTCGTGTTTTTTTTTTTTTTTAGGGTGCGTAAAGCGTATAAAGTTTTACGTGTGGTTAATAGAATAACTAACATACTATCTGTGTGTGTGTTAGTGTATGAGAGACAGACAGACAGACAGACAGGAAGATACATATAGACAAAAGTTTACTGTGCTCATTACCTACTTAATTATTTAGGTCAATGATTCCTGTTCAGTTTTTCGTTTAATAATGCTTCGTTTACCATTTATTCCCCGTTCACCTTCATCTTATGTATTACGTGAGATTATAGTCTTTGTATCGGATTCCTTTATTTTCTCTATCTCTTCTTTCTTATCCGTTTTTTTCTCATTTCACACTTCCCTGTTTCTCCCCCTTCCATACCTCCTTCCCTCTTTCCTCCTCCTTGCCTCCCTCCTCCTTCTTCCTTCTCCCTCATCATCCTCTTCTACCTTTTCTTCTACTTTCCACCCACGTCCGTCCTTCTCCAGCCTCCCTCTCTTTCCTCCCTCCTTCCCTTCCTTCTCCCTCCCCCACTTTTCCCTGCCATCTTTTCTCTTCCTACTTCCTCCCCTACTCCTCCAAGCCTCTCTCCTCCTTCCCTCTCTCCTTCTTTCCTCCTCCCCCTCCCTCCTCCCTCCTCCCCGCTCACCAATACCTGCCACAATCCCTCATCATCCCTTCCCCATCAGGATTTTTTGGATTAATGAGTAGGATTTCTCGGGGCCACAAAATGCTATCGCTCTCAGCAGCCTCCTGACAGACGGGGGGGGGGGGGAGAGAGAGAGAGAGAGAGAGAGAGAGAGAGAGAGAGAGAGAGGGAGACAGACAGACAGAAAGACACACGAAAAGGAAGAAACAGACAGACAGACACAGACAAAGACATAAACATACAGAAAACCCTCTTCACACACGTACATAGATAGATAGATAGATAGATAGATAGACAGATAGATAAAGAGAGAGAGCACTGTGACATCATTAAGTCTTAAATTTATCGCCTATAATCGATTTTTTGTGATTAAGGCGCACCTGTAATGGGGTTTAAATCAGGCGGATTAATGGCTACTCTCAGAGACGGGAGACGAGACGAGAGGGAAAAAAAAACATCCCGGAGCCATCAAATCTCGGGCTCATTAGGGATTATTTACCTCTCATAATTACGATAAAGGGTTGGCGTGCTGATTAGTTGGCGGCTGGCCTTTGTTTGGTATTCCTTGGCAGAGTAATGAGGGCAATCTTCGTAATCTCTAACGCAGTCCTCCCTCCCTGACGTGGCGTGGCTCAAGGGGGTGGGCTTGTGTCGTGTGGGTTACTGTGCGAGGGAACAGTTTCTACCCCTTCCTCTTCTTCTTCCTTCTTCTCTTCACTCTCCTCTTTCTCTCACTCCATCCCTGCCTTTCACTCTCTGGGTCTCATTCCTAATCTCTAGCGCAGTCCTCCCTCGCTGACATGGCGTGGCTCATGGGGGTGGGCGTGTGTCGTGTGGGTTACTGTGAGGGAACTGTTTCTACCCCTTCCTAGTCCTCTTTCTCTTCACTCTCCTCTTCCCCTGCCTTTCGCTTTCTGTCTCATTCCTAATCTCTAACGCAGTCCTCCCTCCCTGGCGTGGTGTGTCTTGAGAGTGGGTGGGTGTCATGTGGGTTACTCTGAGGGAACAGTTTCTATTCCTTCCTCGTCCTCTTCCTCTTCACTTTCCTCTTTCCCTCCCTCCATCCCTGCCTTTCGCTTTCTAGGTCTCATTCCTAATCTCTAACGCCGTTCTCACTCCCTGTACCTCAAGGGTGGATGGGTGTCGTGTGTGTTACTGTGAGGGAGCAGTTTCTACCCCTTCCTAGTTCTCTTCCTCTTCACTTTCCTCTTTCCCTCCCTCCATCCTTGCCTTTCGCTTTCTGGGTCTCATTCCTAATCTCTAATGCAGTCGTGTGGGTTACTGTGACGAGGGAACAGTTTCTACCCCTTCCTCGTCCTCTTCCTCTTCACTCTCCTTTTTCCCTCCCTCCATCCCTGCCGTTCGCTTTCTGTGTCTCATTCCTAATCTCTAACGCAGTCGACCCTCCCTGCGTGCCTCAAAGGTGTGCGTGTCATGTGTGTTACTGTGACGAGGGACCAGTTTGCGTCCGGTGAAGTCTAGCTTGGCCACGCAGGTATGGGGAGAGAGAGTGGAAGAGAGAGAGGAGATGGTCGAAAGAGGCATTTCAAGGAAGAATGGGAAAGAGAAGACAAGAGAGTGATGTATAGAAAGGGAAAGGGAAAAAGAGAGAGAGGCAGGGAGGGAAAAGAGAGTGAGAAAAGAGGCATATAAGGAAAGGAGAGGGAGACACTGCAGAATGTAGGGGGATGAATAAAGATAGATACGTTAGATAAAGGGAAAAAGGGAAAGAAAGATAGGAAGAGAGAGGCTGACAGGGAAATGATAAACAGAAAGGAGGAGAAAAGAGGCATATGGATGAAGGAGAAAGAAAAGAATAAAGAGAAATGCAAAGAGGGAGAAGGGAAAAAGAGAGACAGGATGGAAGGGAAAAAGGAGAGTGAAGAAGAAGAAGAGGAAGAGGAGTTCAAAAAGCACATGAGTTGCCAAGTTACCTATTTTACCCTATACGAACTCAACACCAACCCAAATAAAGACATAAACGCGATTATCTTCAACCTCAACTCACTTAATCCACTCTAACCACCCTCTTCTACACGCATACAACCCCAGCTAACCTAAACAAACACATACAGACGAGTAACAGGCTGAACTCCATTTGTAAACACTGGAAACTCTGCGCAGTGAGACGGCGCAGCGGGTTGGTGACTAGTGATGGAGGAGAAGCAGGTGGAAAAAGAGGCGGAGGCGGAGTGAGTGGGTGACAGGCAGCTCTTATACTTCTCTTATCTCATCAACAACATTGGAGTAACTTTGGCCGCCGTCCTTGTCTCGAAAACAGGTAAGGGAACCGTCCGTCACGCGTGTGTTCATAGTTACGTAGACACCCGAGAGACAAGGCAAAGAGACGACGTTAGCGAGGCACTGAGTAGGTGAGTGGCGATGCGCACCTTCATATCGATCCGCCCTTTACAGCTGGTTTTCATGCCTTTTCAGCTAGTTTTTCCTACCTATTTAGCTAGTTTTATATATTATTAGTCCATTTCTGCTAGTTTTTTTTAAATATATGCTGCCTTTTTAGATTTTTTTTTTTAATCTTTTTGCGTCTTTTCTTTTTCTTTATATGCGTCCTTTTCAGATAGCTTTTTTTTATCTTATTTGCATTCTATTCAGTTTTTTTTTTTCCTGCTGCCTTTCTAGCTTGACTTCTTTAAGTTTCATTTGCTACCATTTTCAACTAGACCTTTTTTTATTTTCAGTTGCTTCCATATTAGCTAGACTTTTTTTTTTCATTTTTGCAGTTATTTATATTCCCTTTACCGCCTTTTCATCACTTCATCTTGCCTAGGGACGAGTTATGGCTCAGGAGACTACAAAGACGGCACTGGGCTATGAATGAGCGGGTTGATTGATGGCTGTCAGGTAGGTTGTACTCGCAACGCTTATGATATAATGTTGAAACTATTTTAACGAAGCACGTTTGTTGATTTTCTGTTAAGCATTACGGACAATTTACGGTTTCACCCAACCAACGATTTTCTTATGTGGTTCATGTTTTTCTGGTGACAGATGTAGTGAATTGCACGATTTTGTACCAGCATTACTAGTTATTTTACGTACTTATTAACTACTTATTCATATTTTACTCATTTTCAGGGTTCTTTAGTAACAAGGTAACGAGGAAGCACCAGTGAAGAAGCCTCGTCAAGCTGTAACTATGATCGACTCAACGAAAACGAAACAGCATCACGAAGCTTCGCCCGACAAACATCACACACTCGGCCTCGTCAGCGGCTGTGGTCTCGCTCTCACCAGCAGCGCCACCTTCAGGCACGAGCAACAGGTATGTACTCTTATTACCCAAAAGTAGGCTACAACTGGCAATAAAAATAAAGGTGATTATGTACCTTCGAGGAGGGAGAACTTATTTACAGTGACATAGTAGCTAAGTAGTAGTGTGTCGTGATAGAGCGAGAGATGACTAACTAGAGTTTCGTGTGTCGTGGAACAGAGACACAGTGTAGCAATGGGAATGGCGTGTTGGGGTACATTTAGACAGAAACAGACAGATACCAACAAATGGAGTGGTGTGTCGTAGTACAAAGAGACAGACAGATAGCCAAAGTAGCGAAGAAATTGATGTGTACAGAGAAACAGTCAGCGAAGATAGCATAAGAAGTGTCAAATCGTGGTACAGTAACACACACATTGTCGGGCAGAGTAAAGGACGAGATCGGTGTGTCGCTGATTGACTCGTGGACCCATCGGGGGAATGAAGACTCAGCAAAGTCGTGTTGGCGGCGTGTGACCAGCGGGTGTCGTGGGCTGGTCGATAAGTGTTGGGTGAGGAGGAGGAGGAGGAGGAGGAAGAATGAATGGAGGTAGGGGAGAAAGAAAGGGAGATAGAAAGAGAGGAAGAAAGTGTACTACGGGTGAAAGTTGTACGGGAGGAGGAGGAAGAGGAAGAGGAAGAGGAGGTGCAAATATACTAAGATGAAGAGATTGGAGTGATATTGCGGTCTTAATTTGGGTTTGCGTTCGAGAGAGGTAGATAGATAGATAGATAGATAGAGAGAGAGAGAGAGAGAGAGAGAGAGAGAGAGAGAGAGAGGAAGGAGGAGGAAGGTAATAATGAACGTGGCGGGGCTCCCAAGAGAGGCTTACTTTTGGACGAGTTGCCTTCATTACCAGAGTCGCTACTGCATCCCCCTACCCCCCGACCCCCCTTGCCTCCCTCCCTCCCTTCTTCAGCATTAAACTCCATTCTTCTCCTCCTCCTTCCCCTACTCCTCCTCCTCCTCCTCTCTTACCTATGTCCAAGATTACCCTCCCCATCTTCAATATTTCTCTCCACCCCTGCCAGTCACATCCTTCCTCTGTTACCGTTCTTCCCTTCCTTCCACCTCCTTTGTATATTCCCCCTTTTTCATATCCCCTTCCTCTTCCCTCGTTACCCTTTTCATTTTCAAGTCTCCATTTAGTATGATTCCATTTTTCCATCCCCTTCCCTTCCTTCCCCTTCACTAATAGCCAAAAACGCCCCTCTCTCTTTCATTTCCCTTTACTTCCCCCTCCTCTATGCATCCCTCTCCCTCTTGCCTTTTTAGTTTAGTCTGTCCCTTTCTCTCCCTTCCCTTTCCATCCCTTTTCTATACCTTTCCTATCTATTCCTTTTTCCTCACCCCACCCCTTAGCTTTCCCCTCCCTACCCATTCCTCTCTCATCTCTCCCTCTGTCTCTCTCTCCCTTCCTTTCCCATTTCTCTCTCCCCACTCAGCCAAAACAAATACTTGAGTTTTCGTCTGTTGGGATTGGTCGAGAGAGAGAGAGAGAGAGAGAGAGAGAGAGAGAGAGAGAGAGAGAGAGAGAGAGAGGCTGGGGGGAGTAGGAGCACTATCTGTTAAACCACCAATCAGGAGAGAGCATTGCGTCACCAGGGCTTTTTTTCTATTGGCTGAGAGGATGTTAATGTCACAGCACTCCACCAATCACCGCCTTGTATTCCCTCGTTGCCTCCAGAACTCACACGAACACCTGGAATTCATCACCTTCCCTTACTTAAAACGCGGATTCATTTTTTGTAGTAGTTTATGTCCTCTCAGATCCGTCACTTGCTATATCGCCCGTAAATCCCCGCGTGAAGAAATGCGTAGTTAGGTTCCTGGTGTTTTTACGATCGATGAGATAATAGCTATACTTGAGGTTCCCCGCCGCTGGTTCAGAAGCGATGTCTCTCGAGTCCCTTGTCCAGAATACATGGATTAGTTGGGTCGATGGCTGACAGATGGCGCGCGGGGCTGTATGTGTATATGAACGATCTTTTGTGTGTGTGTGTGTGTGTGTGTGTGTGTGTGTGTGTGTGTGTGTGTCCCTTACCTTAGCATTGCAGTAGTTTGAAAGTGCACAAACACACGTAGATCAATGTATATACTCGCACAGCAACACACACACACACACACACACACACACACACACACACACACACACACACACACTGATTAACTGCAGGTGTATTCATGTCGTTAAGAAGAGATGAACGAGCTCGTTACTGTTATAGCGCTGCCAAGGGATCGCCAAGTCCCCACATCAGACAATATTAATGAAATTTTGCCCTAAATATCATATAATCACAGTTTACTCTTTCTTGCAAAATGAATAGGTCTCGGCTTTGATAAACATTTGCAATCATGGTTTTCGCTAACAATTTTTAAGGAGTGTTATTGCATGAAAGTTTTTATAGATTTTTTGCTCCTAGAATTTAACGTTATACTCTATGCTGGAGTCTCATGAATATAACTTTTGAAATTGACTTTAGTGGAATGCATTTTCAGGTCTAACAAGGTAATCATGAGTCCTAGTAGTGGGCTATGATAATAAAGTATGTGTGTGTGTGTGTGTGTGTGTGTGTCAGGTTAAGGATGATCAGGTGTGAGAGGGCAGGTGTGCTATAACAGATTTGGATAAACAAAATTGCCTCACTAGCAGGTCTGAGATGAACAGGTTTGGAACATGTGTGTGGAACAGGTATAGAAAAAAAAACCAGCATGTGACAGGTAGGAGATGAACAGTTGTGGTACAGGTGTGCAAAAGAAACAAAGTAAGCGTGTGGAAGGTATAGACTGCAAAGGTGAGTCTCTGGCAGGTGCAGGATGAACAGGTTTGGAACATGTGTGTGGAACAGGTATAGAACAAATAAAAACAATCATGTGACAGGTAGGAGATGAACAGTTGTGGTACAGGTGAGAAAAAGAAACAAAGCGTGTGGAAGGTATAGACTGCAAAGGTGAGTCTGGCAGGTGTAGGATGAACATATGTGGGACAGGTGTGTTGAGGGAGAGTGTATGAGACCAAGGGTAGAGAGGAAGGTGAGGTAAGCAGTTTCCTCGCCCCTCTCATTCCACCTCCTTTCCTTCCCTTCCTCCATCCTTCGCTCTGTCGCCTCTCCCCTCGGTGCAATCAGCCTACCTCCATCCTTCACCTTCCCTTACCTTCCCTTCCTTCCATCGCTTGCCTCCTTCCATCACGCCTCTTTTCCAGTCATTTGCTGCCTCCTTCACCCCTTCCTTCTCGTTAGTTATCCTTAATTCACCCCTCCTTCCCTCCTCCTCCTCCTTCCTTCTCTTCCCTCTCTATTCCCATTCATTCCCTCCTAAACCCTAATTAATATTTTATGCTTCTCTTATTTTCATTATCTATTTTCTTTTTTCTCGTTAGTTATTCTTCCTTCACCTCTTCTCCCCTCCTCTCCTCCCTCCCTCCTTCTCTTCCCTCTCCCTTACCATTTGACTGTTACCTAATTAATTAATATTGTAATGCATCTAAGTTTGTTTCTCTTATTTTCTTTTCATTCACCTCTTTCCCTCTCTCCTTCCTTTCCCTTCTCTCTCTCTCTCCAATCATCCATTCTTCCCTAAACCCTAATTAATTAATATTGTAATTCACGTACTTTTATGCTTCTCTTATTTTCTAGTGCATTTTTTTTTTGTCTATTTAATTGCCTTTCAGATTTTTATGTACATACTCTACCGTAGTTTTATCATTAACTTTCTTCGCTTTTAATTAATCCGCTTCTCTGCATCGCTTATTAATTATTCTCTCGTATCTTCTCTGCTTTGGGATGAATGAGCTTTTTTATGCGACCTTTTGAACCCCGAGTGTCTGTATCTTTCTTTGTCTCCTCGTTCTTTTAGCTTTTTTTTTTCTCTTTTACGCGTTTTTTTTCGAATTCTGCGTCTCTTTGTCTCTTTCTATTAGTTCCTGTAGCTGCTCTCTCACTTTTTATGCGCTCTTTTGAATCTCTCTCTCTCTCTCTCTCTCTCTCTCTCTCTCTCTCTCTCTCTCTCTCTCTCTCTCTCTCTCTCTCTCTCTCTCTCTCTCTCTCTTCGCCCCTTCAGCTGCTTTTATACTTTCTTCACGCTCTTTTGAACCCCGAGTGTCTGTCTCTTTCTCTTCGCTCGTTAGTTGCTTCCTCACTTCTTATGAGCTCTTTTGAATCATGAGTCTGTAATTTTCTCTTTTCTGCGTTTCTTTAGCTTCTGTCTCATTTTCATGCGCTCTTTTGAATCACGTGTCTATGTATCCTTCTCGCTCTCCGTTCCCTTTAGCTGCTTTCTCAGGTACAAGCAGAATTTCCCTTCTCGTGGTATCAATAGGGAGAGAAAACGAGGGATCACGGGGTCAACTAAGCTGTTTTGCGAGGCACTGAGACCCGCGGAAGGTGTGGCGAGCGAAGCAAGGCGATGTGCGTTGGTAGTATCACACTCTTCCGCCTCTCACATCAACCATTTCCAGAGGCCAGAAAAGAGATCAGTTGTGTTCTAATGAGTGTTCTTTCACGATCGTGGTACAGAAGAAGGGTCAGACTACCAGAAGATTCGTAATACTACCCCTGGAAATGCCCACAACCTTGTTAAATGTGTGTGCTTGGGCGCCGAAATATCTAAGAGTCGTATTATTAGACATTTCATCGCTCAAGAACACATATTTGACAAGGCTTTCGTAGGAGTTGTGGGCATTTCCAAGAGTAGTTTTATGGCCCGGTGGTAGTTTGACCCTTCTGTACAATGAACCTAAAGAAACACTCATTAGAACCCGACTGATCCCCTCTTTGACCTTTAGAAATAGCTGATGTGAGAACTGAAAGTGCCTTCTAATACCAACTTAAGAGTACAGGCTTATGTAGACTCTGCATTTTAATCATTTTTCATCACTTCTTAGATTATCACTTTTTTTGTGGGGTTTGCTCGGAGCTCAGGGCGGTTTGTGTATCACCCTGACCTCACTCAATGCCTCCTCCTCCTCCTCCTCCTCCTCTTTTATTTTCTCCTCTTCCTCCTTCCCTTTCCTTTTCCTCAGGGTGTTTTCAATTTATAAAAGACCACCTGCATCTTTCTCCCGCCCTCCTACTCCTCTCCCTTCGTCCCTCCCTCCTCTTCCCTTTGTCTCCCTCCCTCCTCCTCGCCCACTCTCCCTCCATCTTATAATGAGGGATAATATTCTACACAAAACTACTCTCGATGACTCGCTGGTCTCGATGAATGATATAAGATTATGGCCTCTAATGCAATTTTCTTAGTTTTCTTTATCTGAAGGGATGTTTTTTTTTTTTGTCAGTCTAGTAAATTCGCCTTTCAGATTTTGGTGTTTTATTTTCTTTGGTAGATTTTATAGTACAGAAGACAACGACCTAAACTACACGTCTTTGTCTGTGTGTCTGTCTGTCTACGTATATGTGTGTGTGTGTGTGTGTGTGTGTGTGTGTGTGTGTGTGTGTGTGTGTGTGTGTGTGTGTGTGTGTGTTTGTCATTCCCCGTGTCTATATTATGTTGATCTCTACTTTTCTCTCTATCTCAATCTCTTTATCTATATATCTCTATCTGTCTGTCTGTATGTCTGTTTCCGTGTGTTGTCTGTCTTTCTGTGTGTGTATAATAGCTCGGTCTCTGTCTCTCTCCCTATCTATCTCAAACTGTCTATTTCTATCTATCTATCTGTATATCTATATTTCTCTATGTTTGTCTATATGTCTATTTCTGTGTGTCTTTCTGCGTACCTCTATTATCTTGGCCTTTCTCTTCCTTTCCCTCTCTCTCTCTATCTATCTGTCTATTTCCCCTGAGTCTGAAATACGACGCCGAAACACACCGCCAGATCAGTATACAAGGAACCTACAGCGCATTATTGAAAGAGAACCTCGTCTATGAATAATAATGAGACGCTATTGGAAAACTTACAGAGGACGACGGTGATGATAGGATGGGGAGAGAGAGAGAGAGAGAGAGAGAGAGAGAGAGAGAGAGAGAGAGAGAGAGAGCAGAGAGCAGAGAGAGCGCAGAGAGAGCAGGAAAAAAACATGCTTACCTATCTCTAAAACCCACACTAGCGCCATGCAAAAGAGATGAAAAACGAGATAAATTCAGTGTTTTCAAACCGTGAACTCGAGTTATTATGGAACCTGATTATGGCTGCAGGAGGGAGAGGAGGAGGAAGCAGGAGGAGGGGAAGGGGATCGGACTCATCCATATCCATCAAAGTATGGCCGCATATTATCCTGATCCACTCTCTCTCGGCAGCTCCTCCCACCACATAGTGATTTATTGGGGAACTATTACTCGATCTGAAGCAACGAAGGGGTGGAGGGGCAGTGAGGTGATGGTGCAGAGATGGGGGGACGCAGAGGAAAGGGGGCAAAGCAGTTCAACGAATGATGGGGGAGATATGAAGGGATAGAGAAACGATACAGTGTGATGGGGGAGGAGATGGCCGTGATGGGGATGATGGTCTGGGCTCCTCTGACGTGGCTGACGATGAGGTGGTGATGGCAGGGGTCGTGATGATGGTGATGATGGTTATTGGGGTAGTGATGGTGATGGCGATGGCGTGTTAGTGGTCGTGTTAAAGGGGAAGGGAAGAGTTGGAGTATGTTATCTTGTCCTTGGAGCCTCTTACCCGTCACTGCAGTTATTAGAAGCAGCTCGTCAACACAGAGAAGGATGGATGGCCCTGTTTAGATTAAGTGGGCCAAGTGGAGTAATTAGGGAAAGGAATGCAGGGGGAGTATCATATAGCCATCCGGGTTGTGTGATCGAGGGAAAAAAAATACAAAAATGAAACTTGACCTCAATGAACGAAACCAAGAAAGATGGGCTTGTTGAAATGAAGTAGAGAAAGTGAAGTCGTTTTATGTAAGGAACGCAGAGGGGGAGGGGGCAAAATAAGTGAGTCGGTTATGTAATCCAGAGAGAAACTACGAAACACAACCTCACCCCGCTGAAAATGCAGAGTAATTACAGAAAAAAATACAGAAAAATACAAAAAATACAGAAAAATACAAAAATACAGAAAAAAATACAGAAAAATACAAAAATACAGAAAAATATAAAAAAACTGAAAAATACAAAAAATTCAGAAAAATACAAAAAAATGCAGAAAAAAACTCAATAGAGAAATAGATAAAGCAAGAGTACAGAAGCAAAAATGCAGAAAATACAGAAATACAGAAGAAACACAAAAAAATCAGAAAAATACAAATAATAGAACACAAAATACAACATACAGAAAAAAAATTCCAATGCAACGCAAAAATTGAAAAAAACAAAACAAAAAACAAAACAACACCAGGGAATATAAAAAAACACGAAACACAGCAAAACTATTCTCGGCGCAACGTAGTGCTACAACGCAACACTTGACACGCGGCGGGATGGAACGTGACAGAAGGAAACGGAAAGGAACGCGTGATAAGGGAAGGGAAGGGAGGAGGCGAAAAAATGGGAGACGGTCATGACGAGACACAGAGAACGGAAGGAAAAGAGAAAAGAAATAAGAATAGGAGCAAGAAAAAGAGAACGGGAAGTAAATGGGAAAACAAGAATAGAAAAAAAAAGGGAAGGACAAAGGAACGAGAAGTAAAATGTAGGAGTAGAGAAGAAGAGGAGGAGCAGGAAAATAAGGAAAGAGAAGGAACAGGCAAAGAAAAGAATGGAAAGAGTTACTGGAGAAAGATAAAGAGAAATACAAGCAAAAAACAAAGAGTGGATGGAAAGAACAACGAGAGGAAGAGAAAAGGTGAAAAGAGAAGAAAGGGAGATGGACAGACAGGAGGGAGACAGACAGAGCAAGGAGCAACGGGAGGGAGGAAGGGATGAGAAGCAGAGAGGAAAGAGAGAAAGAAAGAAAGGGAGGACAACATGGAAAGGGTAATATTCCCCCCGAGTTATATATATAATTTTGAAGCGAAACTTGCACATCTTAATTAATTGTAAGTTTAGCGAAGCAGTTAAACCATACGAGGAGTGCAGGAGGAGTTACGCTTGAGAGTGTGTGTGTGGGTGGTGATGGTGACGGTGGTGGTGGTAGTGGTGTAGTGGTAGTGGGGGTGATGGTATTAAAAGTATGTGTGTGAGACTTTCAGGGCCTTGCTATGTCGACAGAAAGAAAAGGAAAGGAAAAAACAGAGGAAAAATGAAAAACAGATGGAGGGGTGGAGAGTATGTAGAGCGGTGGAGGGGTGAGACAAAAAAAGAGATGAAGGAGGTTGAAAGAAATGGGTGTATGGGGTAAAGGGTAAGTGGGGGGGGGGGGGGGGTTAGGAGGTGAGAGAAGGGCATGCAGGGGTAAAGGTGTTCGTGGAAGGGGGGAAGGAAGATGAAAAAGGTAAAGAGAGGGAATGAAAGGGTATAGAATTATGGAAAGGGGGAGAGAAAAGGAGTGAAAAAAATGGATTAAGGGGTATATGGTTAGTGGTAGGGGATCAGGGGAAAAGAAAAGGGTTAAAGAAGTGGATGAAGAGGTAGAGTAATAACTAATAGGAAAAGAAGAAGAAAAGGGAGGGAGGGTAGGTGATAGAGGTGAAAGAAGGGGATACAAGGGAAGAGGAGGAGGTGAAAGGGTTTGGGGGTGAAGGGGGGTGGGAGACGCAGGTGACGAGCTCTGGAGTCACCTGTCAGGGGGCGGGACACGCGGTAATGACCCCCCGTTGCGAAGGGTGACAGGCGCACGAATTACAGGTGACCGCCCCTCCTGTTACCTGCGGCCTCCCCTTCCCCCTGCATCCCCTCTACTGCACCAGCCTTTCCCTTTCTTTTTTTCCCTTTCCATTCATCCTTTTTTGCGGCCTTCCCCTCCCCCTTCATTCCCTCTACTGCACCAGCCTTTCCCTTTCTTTCTTTCCTTTCCATTCATCCTTTTTTGCGGCCTTCCCCTCCCCCTTCATTCCCTCTACTGCACCAGCCTTTCCCTTTCTTTCTTTCCTTTCCATTCATCCTTTTCTGCGGCCTTCCCTTTCCCCTTCATTCCCTCTACTGTACCAGCCTTTCCCTTTCTTTTTTTCCTTTCCATTCATCCTTTTCTGCGGCCTTCCCTTCCCCCTTCATTCCCTCTACTGTACCAGCCTTTCCCTTTCCTTTTTTTCCTTTCCATTCATCCTTTTCCTTTTTTTTCTTGTTTTCTTTTCTCTTTTCTACTTCACCAGCCCTTCTTTTCTCTCTTTTGTTATGTATTTTCTTTTTCATTCACCCTTCTCTATTGCGCGAGCCTTTTCTTTTGTTTATTTTCTTTCCATTCATTCATAACACAATCCTTTTTCCCTTTTCTATTTTTTTTAGTATTTACTTTCCCTTTCACTTTACGAACATTTTTCCTTTTTTTTTGTATAGATTCCTTTCCCCCTTTACCCACTCTACTGCATAACCCTTTTTCTTCTGTTTATTTTTTTCTATTTCCTTTCTATCCATCCCTTTCTGCAGTACACTCCTTTTCCTTTTCTTTTTTTGCTTTTTCCTATCCTTTTTAATTCACGAGCCTATTGATGCATTCCCTTTTCTCCTTCATATCTCTCTACTGCACATGCCTTTTCATTTTCTATTTTTATTATGTTTTCTTTCCCTTCTACTTTCTTTTATCAGCGTTTTTCTTTCTTTTTTCATGTGTTCCTTTTCCATTCATTCCTCACTACTGCACGTTTATTTTCCATTCTGTTTTTTTTTTCTTTATTTCCTGTTTTTTTTTTTTTATATTTCATTCCTGTCAATCGATTTTTTTCGCCCTCTGTCAGCCATGCAAGCCTTTTTTTTTTCATCCTTTTTCGTCATGAATTTTCACTTTTTTTATATCTAGTTCCTGGCCATCCATTTATTTTGCCCTCCAGAGATTAGTTTTGTTCGTTCTTAAACCTTCTATTTTTTCTTTTATTTTTCCTTTTATTTTTTCCTGTCATGTTTTGTGTTTTCTATTTTTTCTTTTTACATGCATTCTATTTCTATCACTCAATCTTTTATGTCCTCAAAGATAGCTGTGAACTCTATTATTCTCTCTCTCTCTCTCTCTCTCTCTCTCTCTCTCTCTCTCTCTCTCTCTCTCTCTCTCTCTCTCTCTCTCTCTCTCTCTCTCTCTCTCTCTCTCTCTCTCTCTCTCTCTCTCTCTCTCTCTCTCTCTCTCTCTCTCTCTCTCTCTCTCTCTCTCTCTCTCTCTCTCTCTCTCTCTCTCTCTCTCTCTCTTCCTCGCGCCTCCTCCACCTCCCCCACCCTCCACCCCCCGTCCCCAGCATCACCGTATCTTTCTCACATCATCATCCACGGCCTGTATTTCTTTCTCTTTTTTTATCCTTATTTTCTTCTTTTTTTCTTGTTTTTCCTAATCAGTTTCTTATTTGTCTTATCGCTCTTGTTTTTGGTCCACGTTGTCTCAGTTTTGTGCGTTTTTGTTCGTCTTCATCTTCATCTTATTATCAGTATTGTCAATTCTCCACTTCTATGCTCTTTTGTTTTCTATAAGTAATGTTGATCAATCTTGACCTTCTTTCTAACTTACCATTCTACATATTCTTACCTTCATCCCCCCCTTCCCTTCTATCTTGAGTCTCCCTTCCTCCTTCTCTTCCTTCGTCTTCCCCTTATCTTGAGTCCCTTTCCCTAATATCCTTCAACTCTTCCATCCCTTCCTTGTAACATCGGTCTCCCCCTTCCTCCATCCTCTATCTCTTGCTAAATATCTCCTTCCTCCTTCCCTTCCCTATAGCATAAGTATCCCCTTCCCTCCCCTCCTGTCTTCTTCCCTTCCTCCCTTCCTCCCTCCCTCCTTCCTTCCTTCCTTCCTTCCTCCCTCCTCCTTTCCCCTTCCTCCTTCCCTTCCCTCTATCATAAGTATCCTCTTCCCTCCTTTCCTCTCTTCTTCCCTTCCATTCTCCCTCCCTCCCTCCTTCCTTCCTCCCTCCTCCTTTCCCTTTCCTCCCTACCTCCTGCCTGGATGCCGCGGGTGTCAGTAAATAGCCCGCCACCTAAATAAGAGTCTTACCCGCCTTGTTTACTCCCCTTGGCACGGAAATTGACCTTTAACCCCGACTATAGTTTGTGCATTTAAGTTTATTTTACATATAAATTTAGACCTTTATAGATAGATAGATAGATAGAAAGTTAAATAGGTAGATGGATAGATAGATAGATAGATAGATTGACATATATATTTTTTTTCTATTCATCCCTCTCTACAGCACAATCCTACTTTTTTATTATTTTTTTCTTTTTTTTTCCTTTCCATTCTTTACAAGCATTTTTTTGTGTGTGTGTATTTCTTATAACAAAGATAGATTGGTTGATTGATAGATAGATAGAGAGAGAGAGACAGATAGATGGATAGATAGATATATGGGTAGACAGACAGATTGTGAAAGAAGGAATAGTTAGATAAAATATATAACCTTTGGAAGATTTCATTATAGAATTTACTCCGTCTTTGAAGCCGCTCTTGTGTGTATTGTGTATTAACTTTTTAAGTGTTCCCGTTAAACTATTATTCTCAGTCTCTTTGCACCAGCCGGCTATTAGTGGTTTTGTTTATGGCGTGCATCGGTAAACGCCGGCGAGGTGCTCTCAGAGACTCGTGAATACAATGAAACAAACGTCACGAATGGATGAAATTGTTTGAGTCTATGGATTCTAGTATTCAAGACCTTTGTAACACTTAAAATTGAGAGACACAGGGACGAATATTAAGAAGAAAAATAACTATAAAGAGAAGAAATGTGTGTGTCTGTGTGTGTGTGTGGGGGGGGGGGGGGGCTTTTTTTATTTTGATACGTTAAAAAAATTAATCTGGAAACGACTGATTTATAAAGTGAAAGGGATGGTGACCGCAAAGACCAGTGAGTGATGTTTATTGCGATCAAATTTATGGCGCCACTATAAAACACTTGTCTGCGCCACAACGGGCTGGGGTCGACTATCATCCTCCGCCAAGAAAGTCTACCGGCACCATAGGCAGAAGAAAAAAAATGTGGATGTTTTCAATCTGACTATATTTGCGTGCATATGGCTGTCCAATAGGTTTTCTGTCTGTCTGTCTGTGTGTCTCTACTTGCTATCCTAAAATTTATCAGAGGAGTTTCGAAAATACATTGTTAATTTGGGTCAAGTAACATTTATTATGCCCAACATTAACAATGTTTTCACTCGGGCTGTTTTTGTGTATGTCTGTTTTGTCTGTGTCTGTCTGTCTGTCTGTCTATCTGTCTGTCTCGGTATCCCAAAACCTAAAAAGGAATGAATTTTTAACATTTTATACATTTTAGGATCGAGTTTGATTCCTTTCGCACATCAACATGGACTCAATCAACACTTTTATATTTTCTTAAGGTAATCCACAGTTAAGAAGTAAGCATTTAAAGTACCTGAAGAGCACTTAACTTTTTTTCCTTTTAGTGACGATTCGGATTCCTTTCACAGAGCAACGTAGTACTCCATCAACACTATCACAAACCACGTAAGGTAATGCATAGCTAGGAAGTAATGCTATAAAGTCTAAGTATATACCAAGAAAACATTTTAGCTTGAATATTTTAGCGCCGGGTCGGATTCGCATGCAGATTAACCGTTTCCGAGCGTTTTGTACCATTAAGATAGCTAATTCAAGACGGGGTTATGAGGCCGCGGTGGTGGTGGCTGCTGAGTGCTCCCCTTCTCTCCTCTCTTATTTACTGCACCGGACGCGAGGGAAGGGAAGGGTGTGAAGGGTGAAGGAAGGAAGGGGATGAGGGGTGCAGGAAGGAAGGGGATGATGGGTGCAGGAAGGAAGGGGATGATGGGTGCAGGGGTGAGAGTTCAACAGTGCTTATGAATTTTAGCGATATTGGGGTAAAATTAGTGTTATAGAGTTGTTACATGTGAATATTTTAATGTTTCACTTTCCTATTCTTCAGGTGTGTGTGTGTGTGTGTGTGTGTGTGTGTGTGTGTGCCGCTATCCAGGTACTCCTATCTCCTAATTTTAACGTTTTATCTCCTTTTTTATCATGCTTTATTTCCTCCTATTCCTCTTTGTCCTTCTCTTTCTTCTACCTCCATTTAGCTTTTTCACTCACTCTGGCATCTCTTTCTTTTTTCATTCTACCTCTATTCACCTTCTCTTCCTATTTCTTTCATTCATTTTCTCCTTATCTTTCGTGCATTCTCCTCTTCATCATTCTAATTTTGGTTTTCATTTTAACTTTCATTACTCTCTCCTGTGGACCTCCAGCTCTTATTCCTCATCGCACTCCTTTTCCTCCTTTTTTTCGCTTAAGATCCTTCACTATATCTTATTTGTGCTCCACCGTCTCCTCTTTCTCCTCTTCCTCGTCCTCCTCAACCTCGATCTGTACCACCGCTCCTTGTTTCGCCTTCTCCTCTTCCTCCTCCTCCGCCGCCTTCGCCTCCCCCTCCACCTGGATTTGGGCTGAAGCATCCGTGAGTGTCTGGCCTTTCCCGAGATCGTCGTTCACATCTCTCAACGGGCGTGTAAGGGTAGGTAAGAGAAGGAGGTGGTGGTGGTGGTGGTGGTAGTAGTTTGGTGTGATAGTATAGTAATGTAGTGTAGTATTTTTGAGACTGCTCCTTCTGCGACCCAGTTATACTTCAATCATATCCCCTATTTTGAAGGCTTTGGACAGTACTATAAAGAGCTGCGTTCCGCAAGCCCTTTGGTGTTAGGTTCTGGATTTGTGAAGTAGAGATCGAGTGACCAGTTAATGAAATTCTTGACAAGCTAATGGGATTCTGTACTTTGGCGCGAACCTACTGTGAAGAATCCTGCTGTAGATGACGTAGTAGTAGTAGTAGTAGTAGTAGTAGTAGTAGTAGTAGTAGTAGTTGTAATAGTAGTAGTAGCAGCAGGAGGAGGAGGAAGAGTATAGCAGTAGTAGTAGTAGTGGTAGAAGTAGTAGTAGTAGTAGTAGCAGTAGTAGTAGTAGTAGTAGCAGCAGGAGGAGGAGGAGGAAGAGTATAGCAGTAGTGGTAGAAGTAGTAGTAGTAGTAGTAGTAGTAGTAGTAGTAGTAGTAGTAGTAGTGGTAGGGGAAGGAGGACGAGAACGAGGAGGAGGAGGAGGAGGAGGAGAAAGAGAAGGAGGAGGAGAAATAGAAGTAGAAGCTCTTTGACCGTAGACTTCTGGTACGCGTGTGTGTGTGTGTGTGTGTGTGTGTGTGTGTGTGTGTGTGTGTCGATGCAGCTCAAGTACAAAAGGTGATCACACACATTCACACTGAAGAGGATACTGTCGCTCCTCTCTTTGTTCCTCTCGTGCAATCACCGCATGTCTCATCTCTTCTTATGTGCATTCCTTCGATTTCTACGACTTCGAGTTACACCCCCATTCACTTCACGGAGAGAGGGGCGAGAATGAGTTAAGTGTGAGTCGGTCTCTACTTTTCCTTGCGTGTACTATTAATTTTGTGCTGCCTTATATTATGTTATTTTATGCTGGAGCGAATGGAGGTTGTAATTACGTTTTTTTTTAACTATTGGTTACTTGAGAGAATGTGAAGGTGAGGCGGAAGCGAAGGTGAAGGTGAATAGTAACAGTGAAAATGAGTTAAGTTTCATTATGATGTGTAACTGTTTGGTATCTCCTCAAATTTCCTTTATTGAAGACTTGTATAGCGACCTTCCTTCCTCTTCTTTTAGTACTAGTATTCTAAAGTGATTATGGGTTAGTGTTTCTGTGTTTAATCCTCGTTTTCCTGTGTTAGTAGTGATTTTTCGTATCCTCAGGTGTGTTTAGTTGGTTGGAGCTTCATATAAGAGACTTTCCACTATTTTTTTTTCATCCGCTAGCGTTGTAAAGCGACTATGTGTAAATATTTCTATGTTTCATCATCGTATACCATAAATTGACCCTTTTTTCGGCCACCTCTTTTGATTCTTTACAGGAGCAGCGAGTAGCGGGCTTTTTTTATTATTTTCCTTTTTTTGTGCCCTTGAGCTGTCTCCTTTGTCTTAAAAAAAAATGCCAGTAGTTTTTTCGTTTCCTCATGCGTGTTCAGATAGTCAGAACTCGTTATCTCCTCTTCAACATTTTTTTTTTTTTTACAGTAAAGGAAGAAGCTCAAGGGCAAAAAGAAATGGGAGAAAAAGAGCCGGCTAACCACTCTGCTCCTATATAAGAAAGTATAGATGAGTGGATAAAAGAGAGGTCAAGTTCAGATGGGGAGGTGTCTCGGTACTCTCTCTAAGTATGCCGTGGCCTGTTTCCCTAACCATAAAGAGATGAAAGGAAGGTAAAGTGAGTCGGATTATGCTGCTCGCAAGGACGGAGGCGAAATGAGGAAGTTTCATCGCTAAGTTTCCTAACATGTCGCGACGAGGAACACGATTCTCTCAACAAGGAGGTGAAGTTAGGCGACATAAAGAGACGCAGAGGAAGCTTAATGTAAACGTTGAAATACGAAGTTAAGCAGTGAATAAGCCGATCCAGTCATGCTCCAGCTGGTGCCGTGAGATATACGGAGAAGAAAAAAACACTTAGGCACAGTACAAGAAGACGTTGAAAGAGTGGATTCAAGTCCATTTGGCTATTAATGTGACGCTTTTAACGAAATATAACGTCACCTTCATAAACAAACCGCTTAAGTCATTATTTTTTACTTCTCAGGAAATCAGAAAAGAACTTGTCATCATCTCATTTGGCTTACGATTTAGGCAGAAATGAAAAGGCCAATTCTAAAACACTCGAACCTTGAATTACGAAGGCAACTTTACAAAAATGGGCGTCACATGATAAAAATAAATTGATGTAGACAAAAACCTGGAAATTGATGAAAAGTGACTTAGGCGATTATTTTATGAGGGTGACGATAAGACAGAACTTCAATCAGAAAACTCAGTAAGGGCAAATGAATGAGAGTTTCCATGATAGCAAGATCGCGTTAGGTTAATTGTTTAGGAGCGAGAGTTAACAGAATCTCAATCAGAGGGTAGCGAAAGGGCCGGCTAACGAGTTTGTAGCATAGCGAGGTCACGTTAGGTTATCGATCCGGCAATTAACAGAATATCTTACGGAATATCAGTCAGAAAGTGTATTAACAGCGAGGGGATGAAAACATTGAGGACAGCAAGGCCATGTTAGGTTATTTAGAATCTCGGACGGAACACCAGTCAGAGGAAGGTATAAAAGCCAGCGAATGAGAGTTTATAGCTTAGCAAGGTCACGTTAGGTTTTAATATTTGGGTTAAATTTTTTTCTGAAACGCCGAATTTTTCTACCATTAGGGAACGTTTTCTTATATCCTCCTGTAGTGAATTTAGGAGCAACTTTAGGAGCATGGCGAGGGTCGGTGGCTATAGTTGAAAAGTTGTAGTTTCTTATAGTTAAAACGATTTTGCTCTATATGTTTTAGTTATAGAGTAGTAGGTTGTTTAGCTGTGGCGGGTAATAGCCTCTTAAGCACAGTCAGAAGACTTAATAAAATCGAGTGAACGAGAAAAGTTTCGTTTAGTCGGCGCAACATCTGTGGTCATATGCCGTGAGTGGACGAGAGTGTAGACTGTTTATAGCAAGGCAAGGTCACGTTAGGTCATTTAGCTGCCACGGGTAACAATCTCGGGCGAAATACCAGTCAGAGGGTCGGTGTGAGGGCGGCGAGTGAGCAAGGGCGGTGTTAATGGTTTACTGTGGCGATGGTGATGAAAACGCTGCGGTTATATTCCTGTTCACACTCACTCAGCCCCGCACGCAAAGACCCGTTGAATGGTGAGTGATTATGTTCTTCATGGAAACCCCGATAATTGCTTTCGGTGTGACTGTTTCGCCTGCTGTTGTTGTTGTTGTTGGTAGTGGTAGTTGTGGTAGGGTTGTTAGTAGTGGTGGTGGTGAGGATGGTGGTGTTAGTAGTGGTGGTGACGGTAGTGGATGTCGTGGGTGTGATGTTAGAGATTGTGATTGTGATGTTTCAACGATGGTGGTGGTGAGTGGTTTGTTGCAAGTAGTGATGGTCATGGTGGTGGTGGTGGTGGTGATGGTAGTAATAGTTGTGGTTGTGGTGGTGGTGGTGGTGGTCTTGTATTAATCGCTCCCGGGTTTGTATATAATTTGTTGGGAGGGATTCGCGTTCCGTTGCCTTCGCTTATGATTAAAAAAATATTCGCTTTGCAGTTGAGTTTGTTAGTGTTTATTTTGCGTGGGATGAACATATATTTTTTTTTAATGATTTATGGATGCTTTATTTAGTAGCCATCCTTATTACTTAAACCGTACATATTTTAGCTTTTTTTTGCTTTATTCCTGTTTGTTAGCTGTTTTTTTAATGCTTAAGTCGTACATGCTTTATATCTGGCTTCGGTTTAAAGTTCTGTTTCTTGGTGACATTTTTATCTTTACTTATACCGTTCATGTTTAGATCATCTTGTAGTTTGAAGTTATAGTTACTGATACATTTTTTTTTTATGACTCAGAAGGTACATTTTGATCATTATATCTTCCTTGCCTTCTTTTTAAATTCGTTTAGGTCAATTTTTATTTTCTTTGCCTCGTTAGTTATTTATCTATGTATGTGTGATTTTTTTTTTTTTTGGCAAACGAAGACCATTATTTCTACATTTAATTCTTCTCCTCCAGGTTTATATTTTCCTCAGTCGTTTATTTTGATCTTAAAACATTTTGTAATCATGAAGGTTGTGCTTGCCCTTGAGAGTTTGGTTAATTGAGTCAGAACTTCATCACCGTTGCTTTCCATCCGATAATCCCTTATTGAAGCTCAACACATACACGCTATTCACTTTTTTACAATATGAAATTCTCACGAACCTATTGTGCTCAGACATCATTACTCACGGCATTAATGCATTACGAGCTACGCATCAGATTCAAACACCTCGCTGATTTCATGGAGCTATTCACAGTAACAACCCAGTCATTATAACCTTTCTAACTATTAAAAGGAGAACCACAGACTTCCATGTGATATCCGCGGTAAAATGTCGTAAAATAGCAAAAGATAATAGTAAAGATAATAAATATAGTAAAAAAGTAAAAATAAAGACCAAATCAAATCACTAAATCAAAGCAAGCAATGACAGGGAAGCAGAGAAGGCGAAAATCGTTGAGAAACATGAACCACGCCATGATAACCACGATATTGAGACAAACCAGCCGCGAGCTACCACCGCATGCATTCATTACGAGCCGCGGTGACCCGGGGCGAGGAAGAGACAGAATAACCGCGATAGAGGAGCAGTGAGAGCAAGAATCGGTGAAGAGACGCGAAACAACCCACAACCTGAGACACTGTGGGCCATTTTCCCAAACCTTTCGTCGGCCAAACTCATGCATTTAACAAAGCTTTCGTAGGATTTGTAGGCATTTCCATGGGTAGTTTTATGACCCTGGTGGTAGTGTGGCAAAGTTTCTGCACCATGAACGTAAAGAAACACTCATGGGGACACGTTCAACCTCTATTTTTGGCCTTTATATATGATTGATGTGAGAAAAAGAACCATCGAAGACTATCGCCCTGAGACACACTGTGGGTCATATCCTCAATCATTTCGGGGCACACCCAAATTAGGTAAGGCTTTTTTAGAGGTTATTGTGGGTATTTCCATGGGTAGTTTTATGAGCCTGGTGATAGTTTAACAAGGCATCTGCGCTATGAATGCCAAAAAGCACTCATTAGAACCCGACTAATCTCTTTTGTGACCTTTGAAAATATCTACTTGTACACACTCACATATGATAAAGCTTTCTCATATGTTGTAGGTAATTTCAAGGGTAGTTTTATGAGCCTAGTGATAGTTTAACAAGACATCTGCGCTATGAATGTTAAAAAGCACTCCTTAGAACCCGACTAATCTTTTTTGTGGCCTTTGAAAATATTTACTTGTACACAAACCCATATGATAAAGCTTACTTATAAGTTGTGGGTAATTCCATGGGTAGTTTTATGAGCCTAGTAATAGTTTAACAAGACTTCTGCGCTTTGAATGCGAAAAAACATTCATGAAAACCCGTCTAATCTCCTTGCGGCCTTTGAAAGTATTTGTTGTGAACCGAGAAGAGTCTGAGAATGCGGACTTGAGACACAAACTCTTCGCGACTCTCCTCAACTCTCACGCCCAGGCGGAGGTGACAGTCCTCCTCGCCTCTCTCATTGTTTCCGTGACTCTGCAAACATTACCTCCTCCTCCTCCTCCTCCTCTTCCCTCTCTCCTCTCTTCACTCCATTCCTCTCACTTCGCTTCGCTTCCTTGCCTTTCCTAAACATGCTATACTTTCTTCTTTTTCCTCCTCTCTTTTTTCATTCGTCTTTTGTGGATAGTGTCGTCTTTCCTCCTTTGCTCATTGTTCTCCTCCTTCTTCTACACTCTTCTTTCTCTATTTTCATTCACTTCATATTCTCTTTCTTCCCTTTGCTTAACATTCTCCATTTAACTTCATTTATCTTTATTTCTTCTTTATCCTTCACTCCACGTTATTCTTGTTTTTCATCACTCTTTCTTCCTCCCACATCTACTCACGTCTCTTTGTTTTTATCCCTTTTTGTTTCTCCCTCCGCCCACACCTACTCTTTCATACCACTCAAAGAAACGGAGGAGGAGGAGGAGGAGGAGGAGGAGGTCACATGAGGAAGGAGGCTGAGTGACGGATCAATGGTCATATACAGCTAATGTACGAGATGGTGAGTGATGTAACGCGTCTCAGGGTCGGGCGTGCGTTTTTGTGGCGTCAGGGAGCCGAAAATAACTGTGGTAAGCATGAATGATGAGGCCGAGGGAGGGCAGCGGCGGGAGCGAGGGTGCGGAGGGCTGAAAGGGTCACTGGTTTACTGGCATGATGTTCCCCGCGAAAAATGTGACCGCGTGTTGCCCCTCCGACGTAAAATATGTACCGCGTGGGAATGTTTTTTTTACGGCACTGGCTGAAGGCAAAACAGGAGCGTAAATATAATGCCCCAAATACGCTTCTTCAGTCTAATTACGGGACGGAGCAGGAAGCGAAAAGACACAGAGAACAAGAGGGCGAAAGGATAAGTAAAGAGTAGGAATGTTTTTTTTTGTTTTTGTTTTTTTTACGGCACTGGCTGAAGGCAAAACAAGAGCGTAAATATAATGCCCCAAACACGCTTCTTCAGTCTAAAGGAACGGGACGGAGCAGGAAGCGAAAAGACACAGAAAACAAGAGGGCGAAAGAATATGTACCGCGTAGGAATGTTTTTACGGCATTGAGTAAAGGCAGAGAAGAAGTCAAAAAGATGCCCCCCACACGTTAAGGAAGAAAAAGACGGGAAAGGAACCATATACACTGAGAAGAAGAAGGAGGGGAAAGGATATGGACTAGAGTGAAAGATAAAGAAGGAAAGAAGAGAAAAGGTTGATGCAGAATGTAGAGAAAAGGGGAAAAAAGGAGACTATGAAGTAAAGGAGGAGAGGGAATGAAGAGTGTAGAGGTAGAAGGAGAAAAAGGGGCAAAATAGGAGTTAATAGAAGAGGAAAAAAGATTAAAATGTGGAGTGTTTTTTTACGGCACTGAATAAAGACAAAACAAGACCCGCTGCTTCACTGGAAAGGAAGGAGGCGAAGCGGAAAGCAAAAAGAAGACACAGAATAAGAATGCGAAAAAGGTAAGGGGAAAGGAGAAAGATACTGATATAATATGAGCTACAAAGGCAAAATGAGAGGGTTAAAACAATGCCCCGACAGGCTACTTCACTGGAAAGGAAGGAGACGGAGAGCAAGAAAATGAAAGACACTTGATAAAATTTTAGCTGCAAAGGTGCCGACACAGATACTTGTTGGATGCAAAAATCTGATAACCTCCACGAGAGAGAGATCTTTCACCCCTTCTTACCTGCGGGTGTTTATATATTTCCTAACCTCGTGTTTCTCTCTCTCATATCCGTAAGAATGAATAGCAAATCTTTATCATTACAGAACAGTTACTTGAAGACATGCACTTTCTACCTCGACCTCATCTCCATTCATCTACGGCGTTCATATACTTCCTAACGTAATATGAGTAGAAAAGAATAGATTATCTTTACCCTGACGAGACAGTGAATTCGAGATAGTTTTAATCTTCCCTCCTTCCCTTGATCTTGCTTTTTCATATATTCTCCGACTCTGTGTCTACCTGTCATTCGCGTATAGGAGTAAACAGAAAACAAACAGTTAGTCCCCACAAACCACGTTAATTTGACTCCCCTTCCCTCCCTAACCCGTATTCAAATATTCACGAACCTCCGTATTTCTTCCTTTTTTAGCCCTCCGTATAGCCTGAGAGTCCTCAAATATTTACCGACCTTACGTTTACCTCTGTACGAGTAGGATACCACCACAGGACAGGTACTTTTCCCCCTACCGGCGAGTCTCCATATATTTACCGACCCCGTGTTTACCTCCGTCATATTAGAGGATAAAGGTGTGATTATTGAAATGGACATAATGGGCGGAACAACGTAGATTAGCGGCCTTAAGTGGTACTGTTACCTTACCGTATGTCGGGGGCTGTGGCGTGGTGGTGGTGGTGCTGGTGGAGGTGGAGGTGACGGTGTGGTAGTGTGGTGGTGGTGGAGGGGCGGAATCGCAGCACTCCCGGTCTGGGAATTCACTCCCTGACCCTCGCCCGGACAGGAGAACCAGAAGCACCACCACCACAGCTGACGCCCTCGCCCCCATGAGTCTGGTGCCGGTGGGGGGCGTGAGGGGTGGGACAGGCGGCATGGTGAGAGGAACCACCGTCAGCAGGTTCGTGTCCAGCCGTGAACCCGTCAGGATGTGTCTGCGGCGAGTTATCAGATAGCGTGGGTTACTCCTCGTCCACTTCGCGTCACGTTCATCGCCTCAGTTCCTTGCACTTTCTCTGGCCCGCGAATCCTTGCTCTCATTAACACCGCGTGAGGGGAAGAAAAAACAGCCTTAAATTCGACTCAGGCTTTCATTGGGCGATTTCTTCAATTACCGCAAAGTGTTTTTCCTCGTCTGCGTCGTCATGTCCCCCTCAGGAAGGTTACCGGCCGGCGGGGAGACGAGAAAAGCCTTGGGAGAGGTCACCAGGCCAAGTCCTGAGGTTTGCCTAGCGCCTCTTCACCCCCCGAAGTCAGTCTGGTTCATGGCAGCGTCTGTGTGGCACGGGGAGCAGCACAGTGTCGGCATTGTTTTGTCTTTACCCGTCTGAGGGAAGTAGAGAAGGTTATTGGTTAAGTGGTGTGCGGGTCCGTTTTTAAGTAGGGCATTTAGGGCAGTCTTACGTCATTATTGCTAAGCGTGTAGTCGCGGGCGATGGCAGCCGCGGCAGCGTGGCCTCGCGGCAGGATTAGTTTCAGGACGCTGGGAGATTTGGATGCAGACTCGATACCGCTCCTGTGCCAGTCGCCGCGGAAGATAAAGTAAGGAAATCAGGCAGTTACTTCCTCATACCATCAAACTATACCGACTTGACTGTCATCCTTATGTAAAAAAAGAATCTACATGTAGTACGCGCGGCAAACTTTGTTCATAAAAGTTATACAAAGATTGATTTCCACGCTCTTTTACGGTGAATCGGCGGAGTCTTGGCTCTATGCGTGTACGGGAGGGTAACGCTGTGTCTTACTGGCGATGGGAGACTACAGCGTGCCTGGGGAGGGGGCGGAGGGGCGGTCACACGCGAGAGGGAGGGAGCCGCCCGACCTTTTGCGTCCACGTCTCAATGGTGACTGCCCGGACCACCGCGGCCCCGCCCGACCCAACCTGCCTCACACGGGCTCACACCTGCGTCGAGCGAGGCGGGGAGGAGTCCTGGCCTGCTGTACGCCGCCAACCACACACACACACACACACACACACACACACACACACACACACGTACGTTTATTTATTCACTCATTCATTCACTCACTCACACACTCATTCACTCGCTCTCCCACTCACTCATTTATTTATTCACTCATTCATTTACTCAAACACACACACACACACACACACACACACACACACACACAGTCAGCAGTATATTATATGCTCCACCGTCAGGAGGGGTTTGTAGGAAGCAAGGATGATTAGGGAGCGAGAGAGTTAAGGAAAAACAAATGGGGTTAAAGAAAGGAGGAAAAGAAAGAGAGAGAGAGAGAGAGAGAGAGAGAGAGAGAGAGAGAGAGAGAGAGAGAGAGAGAGAGAGAGAGAGAGAGAGAGAGAGAGAGAGAGAGAGAGAGAGAGAGAAGGAATATTGGAGAGAGGGAAGAAAAGATAGAGAGCGAGAGAAAGAAGTAGACAAATATAGAAGCAGTGAGAGAAAACAGACTGTGACAAAAACAGACAGAGAGAAACAGTGAGAGAGAAAGAGACAGAGAAGGAGGGAGCGAAATAACGTGTGCTTGGAAGACTGTAAGCGATGACAAAGGCGAAGTATATAGAGGAGCTTCGCGCCTTCGTAATCCACCTTCCCGACAACTTGTAAGACACTTTTCCTTGCCAGCCCCAGACACATCACCTTCAGCTAAACGTTCTGACAGTGGTGGTGGTGGTAGGGGGGGGTGGGCGTGTGCGTGTGCGTGTGGGCGTATATCCTGTGTATGTATTTTTTTTATTTTTTTTTGCAGAACTATCATGCATACGTGTAATTTATGGGATTTTTTTCTGGAATATGACGTGTGTTGGTATTAATTTATGTATGGGTGGGGGGGGGAAAGGGGGTTAGTCGTGTAGTCAGCGTGTGCTTGTGTATATGTGTGTGTTTTAAGGATTTTTTGGACCGCATAAGCCATTTTTGTTTTCTCGAAGGGCAGCAAACCGAACCCTTAAAACTTTATAAGAAATTGATACAAACCTTAAAATTACATAACTGAATCCAAGCCTTTAAAATTACGTGAGAACTGAGTCCAAACATTTTAAATATCACAAGAACTGAACCCAAACCTTATTTCCAGGGACCGAGGAGCTGAAGATCGATAAGGCTGGGTGAGAGGAGCAACCCGCGGCAGGGCGTGTGTGTCGCGGCGGCGGGCGTGGGGAGGCGCGGGATAAGTCGTGATAATCAATCCGCTGAAGAGGTAGATGAGGCGTGAAAGGAGGAGGAGGGGGTGAGGGAAGACTGTTTGGGGAAGTAGGGGTTGAGGGCAGGCGTGAAGGGTAGAAGAAGGGGGTAAGGGGAGGCTGTTTTCAGGGGAGAAGGAAGTGAGGGCAGACTGTTGGGGGAGTAAGGGTGAGGGCAGACGGTCAGGGGGAGGGGTGAATGGTGGTAGGCAGGAGGGGGAGGGCAGACTGTTGGGGGAGTAGGGGTGAGGGCAGACGGTCAGGGGGAGGGCTGGCTGAAAGAAGTGGAAAAGGGTATAAGAGGCGAAATGGGTGTAAGGAAGGAATCTTTGGGACTTTAGTGGTGTTTACAAGTGGGAATATAAGGGATCAGCCGGAAGGGAAAGTACAAGAGTAGCCAGGGAGTCCATATTGCAGGCGTTTACCGTTGTGAGGTTTCAGGCCCCGCTCCACTGCTAGTTTAGCCTCGATACACTTATCGAAAACCTCGTAGTGAGTCTTGATTGCTTTCATGAATAGGTTCTTCCTGAGCCTTCCAGAAATGAATCCATGGTCGAGTAGAGTTTTCCCCTCTAGCCAGTTTTTACTCTTTGCTTCTGGTCTTCCACTAAAGTGCTACTCATCTTCCTTTACTCTTTGCTTCTGGTCTACAACACTTCTCTCACGACCTATGCATTCAACATTCTGCTATTCACAAATATCTCCTCTCTACCCCCTTGCCTATTTGTAGATCATCTTGGCCTGAAAGGTGATCATCTTGGCCTGAAAGGTGCTGCTTTGAACAAATCCTTTTCAGCACAAATCGACATGCGGTATTGCTCGTTCTATTTCTCAGGGTGATTTAAGCAGCCCATTCAAACATCTAAGTACTGGATGGCGTTACGTTACTAGTAGAGAGAGGAAGAAGCCTGGACCGTAAGTACTAAGGGGCACGTGAGGGGGAAGTGGTGCAAGTAAGTCGAGTGAGTGGTGGTCATCGTCCGAATGAAGTCCCTTCACCTGTGTAGCAGAGAAAGGGAGCAACAGAACTTATACTTTATTCAAATATTTGCTGTCAACCGAGTAGGATGCGGAGTGGTTGGCTGCGTTCTGTACTTCGGTTGTCTTCTGTTGGATGCAACGAGAATAAAACTTCGCAAAAATTAGCTTTATTTTTTATATAAAAATACCTCATTGAGCGTCCGGAGACAACTCCTGCATCAGCCAGCACTTGAAAAAGCAAAAAAAAAAAAAAAAAAACTAAAAATATCAAAAGTGAGGAGTCCAACGAACTCTTACACAAAACTGCTTAATAACCAGCGTCTTGCTAGCCCTTAAGTCTGACAAAAACCGTGCAACAACAACACTTCCGGCCGCCGTGGATCCGTCGATGGTGCGTCGGTGGTTTGCGAGGGAGGAAGGGCGACGGCAGGAAGCAGCAACGTCACGCCGGGCGCCTGCAACGTTAATAGAGAGCGAGAAAGTTTAACCGTATGAGAAAACACGAATTACAATATCCATTATTATCCTGCACTAACATCTTAAATGTTTTACATTAAAGCAAGTAAATAAAAAAAAAAAAAGGTCCTTTCGACCCACAAATTCAAGTTCAAAACCAGCATCTACAAAACAAAGATTGAGTATTACAGACAATATAGTTCCACGAATGCAAACGTATACTTGGATTACCGTGGACAGCTGAACACAGCGGACAGCGCAGTCACCAGACGAGGCCACAACGAACACCACCGCGCCTGAAACAAGGGTAGTAATAGGGCTAAAAATTTTGCTATAAACCACCCGAATTAGAGTAACGCATAACGTTATTAGTGCCCAATATTGGTAAAAGATTGGCTCGCCGAAACTTTGAATAATGAGGTAGTTCAACTTTAACTCGTCACGAGTAGTTATTATAATCTGCGTTGGAGTATTTATTCGCTTTATCCATGCACTAAACTTCAAACTACGCCAAATTAAGACTATGTGGCTATCAAGACAAGCTGCAGTTTATAAAGTGAAAACAACCAAAATGATGGTTGGTGTCCATGGAACAGTAAAATATGCAACTGACCTACCTTTTGTCTTAACTATACCAGGGCAGTCTGATAGTTAAATAATTACCAAGTTATCTACTGAACAACTATTTCCAAGCTCCCAAAGCTTCAACACAGGTCGCCAACGCTTTATTCTTCCTGAATGTTTTCACCAAGCGAATAGTTTAAGCCAACGACTATCAGGCCTAACCCAACAAATAGTTTCCTAATCATCTGACAACTCTAATACACAAAGATACAAAAGCTTTAGTCACCAACAATCCGCTCACCGAAAACAATAACTCAGCCAAGTGCAAATATTTCACAACACTAAAAACAAGAAAACTGACCTGCAATCGAAGAACCAGACGATGTTCACCTCGCCCCTCCTCAGCGTGGACTGCCTTCGCCTCTTCAACTCACCTTCCTCTTCCCCTCCTTTCTCCTCCCTCACCCCCCGCCTCACGTCTCTCTAACAACCCTTCTACTTACTCCTTAGATACATAGTTCTCCCAATCCCCCATTCAGTCCTCCGGCACCAGTAACGACCCTTGGACTAGCTCGCCGGGTCAAGGGCTCGACTCACAGGTGAAGCACAAGGGTACGGCAAGCAAAGCACTCGCTACATTTTCGAATCATTTTATTGGTTCAGCGGAGAGCTAAACTTTATATACACCGAGGGACGACAGGGGGCGCTGGGCACTGACTGACTGACCAGGGGCGCCACCACGACACACAGTCAGCGCGCCTCATGGCCTGGCAGCTCTATGAACACACTGGGAAAACAGGAACTAGACATAAATGAGAACTGGCTAGGCGTAGTTCACTTTAGTAATGCAGGAATACAGAAAATATCAATGCCCAATCAAAATCATACGGGAAACGCCATATAAAACAATCTCGCATCAAACTAGATAATGATTTTGTGTGCTTTATCATGCCAATATATATAAAACTGAAAGCAGACAAGTTTAAATGTTTTCTGTTTCTCAATAGTGTCACTCAAAACTTTTACTTATTCCTTTCATCTCCCTCATATCAGCACACACACACACACACACACAGGGTAGGCACACAGGTACAGCATCATCCTCATTAGCAAGAATAGCATTTTCTTCCCTCTCTTCATTCCTATTCCCCTCCGGCAAACCACTGTATTATACCTTGGATACAAACAATGCCTTGCGCGTTACATATCCTTATAGTTATAGGTCTTTGAATAGTTCTACACTGGTAACATTTTTTTTTTTTTTTTTTTTTACATCAGGACACGGCTCAAGGGCAATAAAAAGAGTATATAAAAATGAGCCCGCTACTCGCCGCTCCTATAAAAGATAAAAGTAAAGAGTAACCAAAAGAGAGGTCAATTTCGGGTGGAGAGTCTTATATGCACTAGTGAACATGGGAGACTCCACTCATACACTAAGTACAATTTAAGATTAAAGTAACAAGTTCCAAATCACTCAATGCTTCTTTTCACATTTTTTGAGCCAATATACTAAAAATGGATTATTATTATGGCGCACACAGCTACAATATCCCCTTCACCCAGATAATCAAACCACTGTAAAGGTTAACCATCCCTATCTTGTTACGCCCCTTGCCCATTATAATGCAATGTATAGACCGACCTTCTCCCCCTCACCCCCAACACACACACTCTTCAGCCTCGGAAAATGGACTTCAAAAAACAGGAAACATGTAAATCCACTCATAAACATTAGTGGGTTGCTCCCTGACACCTTCCTTTGATATCCAGTCACATGAAATCAAGCAAGCTCCTGCCCATCTCCAACACTCACACATCACTGTACCATGCAGGGAGGGGAATGACAGAACCACAAATTAGAAGCATGGAAGTCTGCAGAGAAAATCATGGGAGTGATATCACTGATTGACAGAGGGTGCTTCAAGGTTATCAGAGAGACATGCATTTAAGTTAGCAAGTCATCACATTTTGTCACCCCTTCATTGTTTGTAAGCAAGTAAATGATGGTTATTGGATAGGAGCAGTGAGTTGTGGGCCTTTTTTTCACATTTGTTTCCTTTTTTTTATGCCCTTGAACTGACTCCTCTGCTGTAAAAAAATGAAAAAAAGAAAAAAAAGAAACACATTGAAGTTTGAAATCAGGAAAACCATCACATCTACCACTCTACCATGGCTTAGTGGAGGATAAATAAGGTTATTGGAGAGAGACAAGCACTCAAGTTAGAAAATAAGAAAACCATTACATCTCTCACCCCCTCACTGCTTAGGGGCATAAAAAAAGGAAACAAATGTGAAAAATAGGCCCACTACTCACTGCTCCTATCCAATAACCTTCATTTCGGCCACCTCTTTGGATTCTTTTTAGGAGCAGCGAGTAGCGGGCTTTTTTTTTTTTTTTTTTTTTTTTTTTTTTTTTTTCCTTGTTTGTGCTGTGTAAAAAAAAATAAAAAAAAAAAAAAAATTACAGAGTCATGTGATATAAACTAATAAAGAGCTCACATCTATCATAAGGACGTGAGGTCAAAGAGGGAATGTCAGAATTAGCGTCAAGTGGCGGCCAAGTGGTCAGTCGCTCCCCCCCACACTCACACTCCTCTGCCTGCTGTTGAGAGCACTTTAAAAGTACACTAATATTACAACACAAATTGAGGAGAAATTAAATAAATGTCTAACTTGGTCTTTGACTCCAGGGGGTTAGGAAATGGTTCTGTTTTGTTTTCTTTGGATGATGCACTGCTCTTCCCTTCCATGAGGCAGTGAGGGAATGTTCATGGACTCACACACATCATTCCACTCAAGTATTCAGATTCACACATATCATTCCAGGGGGTTAACCCAGTAGCTTCAGGGATCATGTATCTTAAAGGCTCCTCTAAGCGATTAATGAGGAAAAATCATCACTCACGCAAATCAGTATATGATATACATCAACTCATTTGTGATCAGTTTATGCATCCTCTATTTTTTGGGGGTTTATGTCAACCCAAAAATTTCGTCGGTCACTGGTACGCGGTAAAGCCACAAATTTGGCCCGTTTCTGCTACTGGGTTAGTATATGGATATTTTTTTTCTGCGATGAGGAAATGTTCAAGGGCACACACACACACACACACACACACACACACACTCAAACAGACACGCACCATTCCAGTCATCACTCAAATCTGCCCCACAAAATTACTCTGGAAAGTTTAACTGTGCTACAAAAAAGAAAAAAAAAGGCATCAAAAGAAAGGTAAGCACTTATATTCTTTGTCTCGGCAGTATGTAGTTCATTTCTGTACCTCAGTTTCATTTGCCAAAGTAATTTTCTTGATGATTCAAATACTTGACAGAATGGTGTGTAAAACTTTCCTAAAATACCATATGGATAATCACACACACACACACACACACACTACATAGCCACAATAATTTTCCTCCTAGATATGCAAAATATAATAAAAATCTGCAGAATTGGAAATTGTTCGAGCCCTGGGAGCCCCGAGTGAGCAGCGGTTACAACATAAGACCCAGTCACATCCATATAATTTAAGATATACACCACAGAAAAGTCTTCGGCCTTAGCTATTATGTACAGCAAACAATAGTAGTAGTATATAGGTACTGCATACAGGCGTACAGCCACTCGGTGCAGTTATGCGGCAGAGGCTGAGAATGTTGGAATACCGTGTACAGACTTTAGAATACATACCTCACACACAAGTACAAATGAGGAAGGAAGTTGTGGCTTATCCATCTTACATATACGTTTCATAATTTCCTAACAGTAAGTGCTTGAAATTGTTCCCATATTTCTTATTTACATGTGAGTAAATAGATGCAGAGAACGTCCTATGCTTATGTAATGACCACACAGATGCAAAGAGGTGCCTCAAACCCTCTGCGACAATCTGACATCTCTTTATCCCAGAAGATTTTTGTTCGTTCCCTGCACCCGGCTCATCACTACACTTAAAACTGATAAAATGTAAAGAAAACAATACATGCTTCTTTTCAAAACTTCACCACATTAAAAAGTAGATTCAGTAACCAAAGTAAAAGGGTAATAAAGCTGAGTATCACAAACTTAGTCTCCATAATGACAAGCACAGGATAAGCTTCACAAATTTAGTGACCACAGTGATATAAACGTTAATATTCCAAACTCCCAGCCACTCCTCTGTTACACTCCTTCCGCTCCCTCTGTTTGGGTCAAGCCGGATCGAGTCTGGAGGCGCACCTACAAACACATCACATTTTGGCTTTGCTTGAGGCTATACTTCATACTCTGGGCACACTTGCAAGCTTAAAAAGGAAAGGAAAATAGATTTGGCTCGAGGAACAAATAATCCTGGACAAGAAGTAAACTGCATTTGGTTGTGGCAGGGAGACGTACAACTCCGACACCCACCACCAGGAAGGGAAAACAGCGTTGGTTCTTCCTTAGTAAGCACAACATCTCACTAACGTGGTATACAAGATTATATCATTAAGTTCACTGACCCAGCAATCTCGCCCTCAACACACCTGATGCAGTGAAAAAAAGAAGAAGAAAAAACAGTAGCATTGTGACTCAAATGTTACAAAATTATTAACATTGGCTATCTCATATATCTTTGGTTATCATTAGACTTTTTGTTCAGTATCTTTACATCTCTGATAGGCAAAAAGACTTCCTGCATTTTCTGTTGCATTGTGAAGCCTTCGGTCAGCGTGCCTCCTGACCTAGAGTCTACCCAGGTATCGGATCATCACATCGTCCGGCAGTCTTCAGGGTGTGGAGCTCAACTAACGAGGGTCAACTAATACAGACGCGGCTGTGGCTGTAAAACACTGCTAACGTTATGTACACGAATACCACCTGATATCACTAGCAAGACAGAGAGAACAAGTCATTAATACTGAGACGCTGATCCAAAATAATTACATTAAGGGAACACAAACTTTCATATCCTAATTTGTCCTCAGTAAGGTCTCCCATTGCAAAGTTGTTGCCTCAGTAATTCTTCCAATAGCATCTAATATGGAATGTTAGTGAGAACTTGACCGTTTAGGGCAATGGCACCAGAGTTAACAAGACCATAAGGTGGCCTTGAAAATATCAGGTGATATAGGAACTCCTTAGAAACTATAAATCAATTTACTTCCATAAAGAATTTTCCTAAATGGAAAAGTCCTTCTCTAGTATATATTATAACATAATAGCACACATGTGTACTGAAATTTACATATGCTAAACAATTGTTTTTAGAATCCAGCACCTGGAAACTAAGCATCACATAGTGAGCCTTCGTGGCCCAGCTGTGCTGGCCGCTGCTAACCTGATGACAAGGCTGCACCGAGGACACAGTGACGGAGACTGAACGTCCTCCCGTCATGAAGGCAAGCAACAAATGAAGATCCTAAACTCATTCATCTGCCTTCAAATTTTAGAGAAATTGCACCACATTGCATCAAGATCTAATGGATTTTGTTGTGAAGAAATTATGCCACTTACTCTTTTAATGTTCCAAGTTCAAGAAAATCATACAAACCTACTTAGAATTTTATCTCAGTTCCCCAAAGAATCTGAACAAGAAAAAAATAAATTATGCTTTCAATCTGTTAAGTGGTAGACTGAAGAGCTTTTCCATCATGAGCTAAGGAGAGTGAGCTACAAAGGTGCTTCCTCCAGTGTTCACAAGAGGCTGGCAGAGATGAGGAGGAAGAGGAGGAGAGCAACACAGGAGGAGATGCTGAAGGAGGCGGAGGTGCTGGCAGATGAAATTATTTTATCCGTTCTGTTGGAGATCTCGACGGAATACTCTGAATATCCAGCAGCGTTCTGAGCAGCTGCCCGCATCACATAGGGGGTGTCATTCTTGAGGTTCCTGAGGACATAGCTGCTGCCTGTGAGGGGGACAAGAGGGGTGATCAGGGACTGTTGTTCATTTCACTAACTTTCACTCTCTGCTCAGTACTACCGCCTTGCTTTTGAGAGTATAAAATGTCACACTCCTTGGTCTACAGCTAAGGCAGGGAGTGTTGCTAAAAAAACATTGGTAGGCCTTGTAGTTTCCAGATATTAACAGAAAACTAAGAACATTATGTAGATACATACATGCATGAGTGGGGTTGCAAAATTCTCAGGAATTTTGAACTGGAAAACTTTCCATGGGAATTTTGGGAATTTTGTGGAATTTTGTGGAATTTTCAGAAACTTTGAGAAGAAAAATTTACAAGTTTGCCTATGGTGCCTTAAGGCTTTTTTTGTGTGCCTCAGGTTATTGTTGCCTCTTTAAGACTTCAGTTGTATGGGTCTGTTAGTGAATATCCCTTAGCACAGCGGTGGCACAGGCAGGATTGTTTAAGTGACACCTATTGAGGCACATGATGCCCTCCAGTTAACCTAACCTAACAAAACTCCAAACAGTTGTTATAAGTCTTGACTCGGAAAGTTCGTATAAGCTGCCGTACTAACGAGATTTTCTATTAAAAAAGTGAGGTCATTCTTTGTTGAATTATACTGTAAGGTGCTGGCTATAATGTGTTTGAAGATACCCTAAACTTAACCGAACCTAACCTAACAAAACCCCAAACATTTACTATAGGTCTTGACTCAACAATTCATATATACGTCCTTACTAATGAGACTTTCTATATAACAGAGTGAGGTCACACTTTTTTGATTTATACCATAAGTTGTTGACTATTATGTGTTTGAAGATACCCTAAACTTAACCTAACATAACCTAGAATAACCCCAAACAGTTGCTATAGCTAGGTCTTGACTCAGGAAATTCATATTTGCTTCCTTACTAATGAGACTTTCTTTACAACAAAGTGAGGTCATTCTTTATTGATTAATACAATAAACTTTCCCACCTTTTGCAACCCTATGCATGAGTCTCACCGTTTGCTGCCATCCTGTGTGTTGGTGTAATATTCTTGGATTTCCAATAATATCTGGAACACTACGATGCCTACATTGGCTACATTGCCATCCCTACCTTTAAGTGATTTCTCTACATATCTATCAAGTTATATAGGATTTTATTCATGCATCAATACCTGTATATAACAGGCACCTCTTTTAGGGTATGGGGCTAGTAAAAAAAAAAAAAAAAAGCTTTTGTTTTCTAGCAATATTGTAGCCCAGAAGGGAGGATGGACAGCTGGGTGGGCTGCATGCTGCCTGCCCTGGACTGGGATTGAAACTTGGATACATAATTAAACCTATATTTCTTTTTAAAACAGTGCTTATGTCTCCCTACTCTTGATCCTTCATTTCTTCTTTACTTCCTTGTTCTTAAGCCTTCATCAATCCCTGTTAACAGCTTTGTGACAAACCTTTCTTGAATTCAGCAGTTTGGGCGCGGGTCCAGTCCTCGCCCACCTCCTTGAATTGCACCTTGTACCCCACGATGGGCATGTCTGGGTGGTTCTTGGCATCAAGGTCAAGGTGCAGGGTGTCCACTCCTTTGTCTACCACCTGTGTGCAAGGATAACTTATTGAGAGGGTCATAATAATAATTTACATCCATTACCCAATCCCAGACTTGGAACATAACCTCCCTCTAGTAGGCTACACAGGTAAGCTACAGACAATTTTTTCAGTAAGTGTAAAAATGAATGAGTCTTCTGTATATTTGAGGATATCTTAAGGAATTGCGATGTGGAACAGATCCAGATTTTCCAACGTCCTGCCTTCCTCACCTCGGCGGTGGGCACAGCGGGCTTGGCACCCTCCTGCAGGATGATCACGCGCACCAGTCTGCCCAGCTTGTTCTGCGCCTCACACAGGTAGTCTCCAAACATGTCCTCGTCCTCCACTGTCAGCTGAGGGAGGAGGAAGGAACAGTGAGCAGAGATGCCTTCAGTGTCAGTACCTTAATTATATTATCATATTCAAGTTCTTCACCATCAGCTGAAGGACAAGGTAAAAAGGAATGAAAGAAGTGAGATTAACAATTAAGATTAACAAAACAGACAGAGACTAAAGGTAGACTAGGCTAATCACACTGACGTGATCTTCTTGATGTAAATAAAACCCACACTGGCAAACGATAGAGGTTTTGGTATAAAACAGAGACTAAGAGGATGGATGCTACAAGTTACAACTATGCATGTCCTCAGTGCTTATCTCCATCCCATTGGCCCTTCAGCCTGTGGTGGGTGAAAACCCATTACCCCGAGGCACAGGGACAGTGCAATATCTGGGTTAACACAGTTTACCTTCCCCAGGTGTCCCCAACTACTCATTTATCAACCAGTCCGAACAGGAAGATCAACAGCTGGGTGAGCTGCATGCCAACTGCTCAAGCCAGGATTTGAACCCGGGCCCACGGATTTCTAGCTAAATATTTTTGTTCCTCATATCCACATTTTTATGGAGCCCCTCATCTCCGAGATAAACAAAATCCTTCATTCCGCCTGCCCTGGGCCTCACCTGCAGGATGCTGGTGTTGTTGTTGTTGAAAATCTGGATGATGTTGGAAGGCTGCATCACCTCCTCGTCCTTGGTCCAGGTAAAGTTGGCTTCGGGCTCGGCCTGAACTTCACAGGTGAGGTTCACTTTGCCAGACAGGAAGCTGTAGGCCATGGTCTTGTCATCATTGTTCCAAAGTGGCTTGTCTGTAATCAGCAAGACAGAGATCAATACGTCGCCATGAAGACTGTTTTTGTTATACTCAGGAATAAAGTTCATCAAATACAGCTGTAAATTAAGAAAGGTCACTATAGTCACTCATTATCATATTATAAGCACTATATGAGGACACTGCCCATTGACTTTCTTTATTACTATTGTGCAGCACTTCATGATGCAGTTCCTCATAAAAAGGCCAAGTTTAGGTAGAGTACTTCCAGTCACAACAGTTTGATGATATTAAAGGTGGATAAAGTAGGCAATATAGGTATGCAATGGAAAATTAATCCAAAGGTTGATTTGTCCCAGCTGACTGTATGACAGCAACACAAGGGTAGCTGCATGCAAGCCACTCACGGTGAACTTTGACGGTAATGTTAAAGTCCTTCATCTCTGTGATGCGCGTGGACACCTGGACCCCTTTGCACACGTACTGCCCAGCGTCCTCCAGGGTGACATTGCCCACTATGAGGCTATTGGGACTGTCAGCGGGCTTTGAGTACTTGTCCCCTGCAAGGAAATGTACCATTAGAAATGAATGGAACAAGAGAGTGAAAGAACCAAAAAATTGTGAAAAGGGCATTCTTTGAAGGATAAATGAAAACATTCCTTGAGGTATCAACTGGCATTTTATGTACACATTGTAAAGGATTTGAGTAAGTCCTGTAACACTTAAATAATAATGGTATTTACATATGTAAAAGCAAACTTCCTCCCACATCTTGGATATGTTCTGTGCGACTGGGTTGTGGTCCTCAAAAAATGATCGTAAAGTGATTGGTTGACAGATCCCCAAATTAAATTAAGAGCCTATTTTTGCAATTAGTAAAACAAAATTATTAAGCCATGTCCTTCACTCTCTGTCCTTGGTGATGATTTAGATGTTCAGCTTGACTGGTGACTTACGACTTTTCCTTATCTTTTTGCAGCAGGCTCTGGTAGACTCACCTCCACTGAGCTTAGATGCCATTAGTACTGGCACAGTATAATAAAACTCAGACCAACACAAATACATTGTGAATAGTGAAGCATATGAATTATATATGGATACATTTATTATTATTAATACTATTATTATTATTGTTATTATTATTATTATTATTATTATTATTATTATTATTATTATTATTATTATTATTATTATTATCATTATTATTATCATTATTATTAGTAGTAGTATAGTAACTCCCTAAAAATGAAGGATCCATGTAAAACTCAACTCCTTAAACACTGCTTGAAAAATAGTGTAGAAATTTTTTTGATCTTTACACACTAATATATAATGTTAGATATTACAGAAACCTATTTTACTGAAATTATCAGTAAGATATATTACTACTTTCAACAGACAGTATACACATTAGGTACCCACTCAGGATCATTGTGATCTAAATCAACAAGTCAGTAGCTATCAACACTCTACCTACACTGCAACTCTTTCATTCCTCTCCAGTGACTCACCATAACTGATCTTTTTCCCCTCAAATGTCCAGGAAACAGTGGGCACCGGGTCGCCAGTGACGTCACACAGCAGCCTGGAGTCAAAGCCTTCCTCCAGGTACTGGGTGCGGGGCGTGTCAAGGAAGTCAATTTCCTCTGTAAATCAACAAACATATAAACACTGTGGCCTCCAGGATAGCTGCAAAGGACAGGCCACTCATCCAAAGCAGACTGCAGCTGTCTTCATTAAATAGTAACTTAATAAATACCTAATAAAAAGTAGTAGTAGTAATAGTGGCAGTAGTAGTAGTAATAGTAATAGTAGTAATAGTAATAGTAGCAGCAGCAGTAGTAGTAGTAGTAGTAGTAGTAGTAGTAGTAGTAGTAGTAGTAGTAGTAGTAGTAGTAATAGTAGCAGTAGTAGTAGTAGTAGTAGTAGTAGTAGTAATAGTATCAGTAGCAGTCACTAGACCTCTAAATGTTTGTGTATATAGTAAGCAACATTGAAGTTTGTTACACTAAGTTTCCAACAGCTATCTGGAGCATACGTAACAAATATTGCATGAACACAAAATATCACTATTTTGTTTAACAGCATAAATACTAGTCTTGGGAAATCTCCCGCCACATTTATCACCAGCGGCCTGTTAGCAGATGTCTATCAAGGTTTCCACCAGACTGCCTCCAACTTTCCAATGCCTACGAAACAGAATGTGTTAGTGGTACAGGCAGCGTTACCCCGGAAGTGATGCGGTAAACTCTACGGACACGGTCAGCCGCGTTTACATTACTCTGCGGCTCCCGCGATGGACATTATTATTATTATTATTATTATTATTATTATTATTATTATTATTATTATTATTATTATTATTATTATTGTCGTTATTATTATTATCATCATTATTGTTACTATTGTTATCCTTATCATTATTATTATTATTATTATTATTATTATTATTATTATTATTATTATTATTATTATTATTATTATTATTATTATTATTATTATTATTGTCACTATTATTATTATCATTATCATTCAACACGGATCAGTAGTCTGAAGAGCAAACCTTTAACCCCAACACATCTAAGACAGATAATTAAGGATAAAGGGAATTAAGAAAAAGATACATAATACAAATAAATTAGGTCTAGCAAACAGAAGATTAAGCAACAGATAAACAGCATGAGAAACTTATGTGACATTCAGTTAGATTTATATTACTATAAAAGATCAGTACAACCAGAACATTGATTACTTACATCACCACTGCAATAAATAAAATTCACTTTTGATTTCAATGTCTTTTGCCCATCTCATACCTTCACAGCTGCATCATAATACTATAATAATGGAATAATATACAACTTACCTGCATAATACCAACGAGCTCACACAGAGGGATATTTATGCTAGTGAAGTGTTGCCACGCCGAGCACGGACGTCACAACTACAACACAAGAACATCGCAAACTTGCACAGCCTGCCAAGTTTGTTTACTCACTGTCAACAAAGAGTTCGAAGGACTTGGACACCTCCTTGCCGTCCACGTTCGCCGAGCAGGTGTAGGTGCCGCGGTCCTGCCTCAGAATGTTCTCAAACACAAGTTCAACACCCTTGTGATCCCCTCCCTCCTCAACGTGAACCCTGGAAGGGGGGAGAGGCAGCGTCAGGTCATGCGTTAGAGGAAAATGAAGAGATAAACCTAGCTGAGGACACAAGTTTCTTATATTGCCTTTCTCTCGAGGATCAATCTACGGTAGTGGCAAATAAAGTATATAAGTAAGGAAAACTATCACAAACGGAAAACAAAATGAATTATGCTAAATTTTGCTGATAAAAGGGGAAAGTGTTATCTAGGCTACTACTGTCATACATTTAAGTTTCCCCTCTATCGCATCCAAATACGCAGGGAATTCAACTCTAAGCCTTTGCTGCTAGATATGCTTGTGGAATGTCCAGGGGCATATAGAGACGATTCAACCACGCACAGGGCCCAGGGCAGTATCGTTATAATGACCCTTAGTATGACTGTAATAGTTCAAAGGGTGAGCGCCCTCTGACACGCACGGAGCAACATAACCACCTCGCTTGCACTGCCCTCAGACGGTCCCGCGTATATAGGAAGTAAATGATAGCCAAACAGAAATATCCCTTTACGTATCAAATCCTTCCATCCGTCAGATAGACAGCGCGCCGTACAACTGGAATTGATCCGTAGTAAAGGTGCGTTTATCCGCGCCGCCACTTAATTTAAAGTTACTGTTGCTGGCGGCCTCTGATCTTTCCACCTCGGTGAGTATTGGATTCCATTAGGGTCGCGGCGGTAATCACGGTACAAAGCGAGACCATCATCGACCTTTCGTTGTGGCCTAAGATTCACTTATCATTCAATTTAATAGTGTCCGAGCAATCTCTCATCGCTTGACCGTAGTAAATACTTTAATAGCCTTTTCTTTGCATTCCATACGGCTCGGCCAACACCTCTGCTAGGGTTTAAGAATCCCCTAACATCTTATATAATGTAGTCACGCAATATTTCAATGTTTGATTATAGTGCATTCTAGAGTCGTAGTATTTTCATTGTTTAAGGTAATACGTATTTGAACAATCTACCGACACCTTTTAAATAATCATTTTACTCGATTCCTTAAGTTACGGACAATAAAAAAAAAATGAGCAACGACAACAATTGATTAGGAATGTGTAAAACCGTGTAACAGACCGAGTAACACTAGACACTACACAGTAATCATAATCGTCGCCTGGAACGCAGAAGCTAAAACTATCAACTCCAGGAACACACACACACACACACACGCACACAGAGGGCAGCACCGGCGCTCACCATCGCTCGAGTCCCTGCATCACTACCTCTGTAAAGGGACTCACACCCACACCACTACACTCCCGCCCAGTAGCGCCACTCATGCCGTGCCAGCCACCAGCACCACCACCACAACCACCAGCAGGCGCGTCCACAGGCAAGCATCAGCAACAGGCGCAGGCAAACGGACGCTCACGAGCCGAAAATCACGAGTAAACAAATAAAAATATGTACACAAATCATAAAAAGAGGATTAAAGTATTTGTTAGCGAAGTTGTATTTAAAATTATGACTAAACAAAAATATGTACACAAAAAAATATAGAAAAAATGGATTAAAGCATTTGTTGGCGAAAATTATACTTAAAATCTATACTTCAAAAAGGACGTGGAGACTTGCAAGAGTAAAATAACATACTTGTAACTGCTTGCTTGACATTCCTTAGTAAAAAAAAAAAAATAATAAATCACTATAAGTGGTTAGTAATATACGGGTACTTACGGTCTCACAAATACTTATAAATAATACTATGGTCCAGTTTCACAGTGCAACCCAATGACTAAATAAATACCCAAATAAAACAAGTCCACAAGTATGTTTAGGTTTTCTACATCGCACCTACGACTACAAAATATTCTTATACAGTATTCTCAAGCCTGATAGCATCTCTGTAGCCACCAAATACCATACATTAGTCTCTGTAGTCTGGTGCCTTCCGGAAAAGGAAACAAACTTGGTGAAATATTTGTTCAGGACACTTGGGAAGCCATTGGACTGTGAAATTGGATCTGTGTGTGTGTTAGGACAGTGACTATTACTACGGAGCAAAATAAGAAATAAGAGAAAATTGATAGGATACAACATTCACAGTCCAAAACGTAATGACGATAGACGCAATACATGGACACTAGAAGAGCTACGGAGTTTAATGATTAGAGCAGAACCATGAATGTGCAGTACAGGAACATAGATGAAGGAAATAGGAGTAAGAACGTGACAGGAATCAGAAGAACTAAATATCACATCGCAGCACACGGACTCAGGATAAAAAAAAAACGAATAGGCGAGTGAAAATTGAAGCCATTGAAAAATATATCGATTTTCTTCAAAGTTTTTATTTTCCTGTGTGTGTGTGTGTGTGTGTGTGTGTGTGTGTGTGTGTGTGTGTGTGTGTGTGTATCGTCCCTCATGTAATTAGGACGGAATAATTAATCTATGCAAATTCGGTGAACATGTAAAATACGGATTCTAATTGTATAAAAACCGCACGGCTACCGACTTTAATATCAGACTTAATTTGTTCCCTAATTAGTATGACCACGAAAAAGAAGGAATATTACCTACATACAATGAAAGGCACAATAAATAAGAAATAATTATGAAAAACATCTCTCATAAACTCGACTGCGACCTAAATGAAACGTTATATGGAAAAAATAATAAGTTAGTATAGATTTTCTTCATAAACAGAGAGAGAGAGAGAGAGAGAGAGAGAGAGAGAGAGAGAGAGAGAGAGAGAGAGAAAATAAGATAAAAAGAAGAAGAAAGGGAGTTAAAAGAGGAGGCGAAGGAGCAAAACAACAACAGTGAAGAAGAAAAAAAGTTGCTCCGAAAAATCAAAGAAAGAAAAAAAACGGGAACTAATCAGAGGTGTCAAAAGGTGAGATGGAAGGCGTTGGATCAAGTCAACAGAGAAGAAAAAGATAAGAGAAACGTGAATCCTCAAAGTTCACAGGAAACCAATTTTTTTTTACAACAAAGAAGGCAGCTCAAGGGCACAGAAAAAAAAAACAATAAAAAAAGCCCGCTAATCGCTGCTCCCATAAAAGAACCAGAAGAGGTGGCCAAAAGCAAGGTCAAATTCGGGAGGAGAGGTGTCCTGATACCCTCCTCTTAAAAGAGTTGAAGTCGTAGGCAGGAGGAAATACAGATGAATAACTCTATCAATGAAAAAAAAGCATCAACGAAAGAGAACCAGTAAACCTTAAAATCTCTAGCCTACATCTGCCTTCCTTCTTCATTCGTCTATATATACATTTTTTCCTATGGTCAAACTCCGTAAGAAAATAACCAATATAAAAAAAAAAAATAGTCACCGAAAGACAACCAGTTAACATGGAAACTCTAGCTAACATTTGCCGTCCTTCTTCATCCAATTACACGTATTTTATTCCTTGGGTCAATCGCTTGTTGTCAGTCTCGCAAATCACTAACTCACTGTCCATCAGCAAGCGTCTAAAGTTACCCTGTTGTTGTCGCTGTCAGGTCCACGCGTCCCGTCTTCTTGATTGGCTTACGAGTGAGTGGGAAAGAAAGTCTGGGATTTGCTGGTGGGTGAGTGGGCAAGAGGGTCTGGTCATGATTGGCTGATAAGTGGGTGGGAAAGAAAGTCTGACCCTATTGGTTGAGCAGTAAGAGGGAGAGTCTGGTCAATAACAAGACGTCGCTTCACCATAACATCTCACGCCGTCCCAGAGCCATAGCGTAGGAAAGATTCGCCAGCTTCATCACAGGCACAATGCTGTTACCAAAAGAGGCTGAGGTCCGTATCATCCAACTCTTAGAAGTCTTAGTCCATCTATTTCAAAAGGTCTCGAAGAAAATATTGTCGGGGTTTTGGAGGGTGGTTTCCTGAGCCTGGCGGTAGTTATGCAAGGCTTCCGCGCTGTGAACGAGGAAACAAACACTCATGACTCTCAAGCCATGAACGATTGATAATACAAGTGTCAAGCTCAAACTGATCCTGATACAATATTGTTATTATCTGCTCTAGGTACTTTTTCGAGATCCTGATGATATCCAGAGTCACCAAAACACTATTGAGTCAGTATGAAATTGAGTTTTAAGCGGCTCTTTTAGTAGCAATACGGCGCCTGCGATGAAACTGGCCAAACTCTTCTGACTCTGCCTCGTCAACTTCCCGGGTAAACACAGTGAATAGTCGTACATGCACACACATTACCGTACATCCACATTCAGACACCATCGTGCACCCTGGCAGTCTCTTGTACATCCAGACAACAAGACGCACAGGCAAACATGCGGAAAGAATAGGAAGAACGTCTTATCAGTTACGTGTTCAAGGTTTTCTGGGCCTGAAACCTCAATAACTTTCATCCAACGGCGTATTGTGTTCATAGTCCAAGAAAATAACGAATATAAAAGTTATTTCCACACAAAATTTCTTGGGGACTAATGAAGGAGGAGGAGGAGGAGGAGGAGGAGAAGAGGGCAGAAGAAAAAGAGATAAGATGATAGGAAGTGAAAGAAATGGAGAGAAATGAAGAATATGAAAAGGAAGTCAATAAGGACGGAAAATATGGAGGAGGAGAAAATATATCAAAATGAATGGGGACAGAAAGGAAAGAAAGGAGGAAAAGAGGATGCAAGGAAGGGCGCGAGGTCTTAACACACACACACACACACACACACACACACACACACACACACTCACACACACCAAGCAAGCAAGCAAGCGCATAGATTATGACCACAAATTACCGAGTCAGTTTCTTCATCACGTAACGAAAATCTATAAAAAGTTATCCGCATCGTCATCTCCTACACATGAAAAAAAAAAAAAAAAAAACATGACTCGCGAAATACCATGTTGCCGCCCGCCGACTGATGCTGCTTCGAAACGTGACTCGACGTGACTTGACGTGACCTAAAGCTTCAGATACGGATAAGAACACGTTGGTCTTTTACGTCATTCTCTTTACGTCACAAACATTCGCAACTAAACACCTTGTCATAAATATAGATTACACTAAACCACTACGAGTATTCATGTTTATTATACGTGACTAAATATTACTGACAATACAATCTTCAAAAGAATGATCACCATGAAATAAATGTAAATATTAGTCCAAAAAAGTAGGTCACTAGGCACTGCTATCATATACTCTTTCTACGTGTCCATTACAGCGCTATCTAACTCTCTGTGCTCCCTCCGGCGACTATAAACACAACTACAATATCTGCCACACGTTTCGCTACCACGGTGCGTTCCTACCACACCAACTAAAGGCTGCTGAGGTTAACTTGAGGACGCCATTCCCCTACCATGTTTGTTGAAGCCGGGACGGAGCTTCGGAGGAGGGGGATGGAGCCCAGTGCGAGAGTTATGTTCTTAAAAGTCTTGAGCTCCATCCCTCAACTCGAATATCATTGCATAGCTTATCTATCCCGTCTATACTTTCCACTCTCTCCAGAACCTTCATTGTCACGTACCTGTAGTAACACAACATTCCTTTTCATGTAACTTATCCATCACAGTTTCAAAAGTATGATGCAGAACTTGGTGGTCTTAGCTACCTAGTGATTAGTGAGTCTCCCCCCGTCTGAGGCATTTTGATACATAAAACTATATAAACAAATAGTCATCTAAGCCACATTCTGCCTCTCAAAGTATATGATTGGTAAGTGTCTAAGGGATATCATTCTATTGATTGGTATCTTCTAATCAATCTAATGGCTTGGTGGATAAGTTTCTCATCCTTCTTTTCCTTTTTGCTGAGTGTTAATTATATCGTTCTAGTTAAGCTAAGTATCATTCTACCTCCAGAAGCATGTGAGTGGTATGAGGAAGAACACTCCTCTGATTAGATGCTACAATTATAAGGGAACAGGGAGGGAGGGACATATCCATCAGTTTAATCTCAGCAGCTTGTGCCAACCACTCGCAGGCAGCTACGCGTGACTATGAACTAACTACGACTAGAACTTATCACGGACTACGGTATTGTAAAAAGGAAGCTTGTAGTAAAGTGCTGGACTAAACATAAGGGTAATGGAAACAAAGTGTGATGCCAGGCGGTGTTCAATGCGACAAGAACTTTTATATATCTCTGCTCGGCGGACAGACACACAACAGCTCCACAAACCTTACGATGCACAAAAGCCATGAAGAGAACTCTCGCTATGTTCATTCAGTACATACTAACTCTCAAGTGTCTCTTTAATAGCGTTGTTGTTATTGTTGTTCTTAAGCAGCTTCCATGAGGCTCAAAAAACAACAGTAAATGGAGCACATGAAGCCACACAACTCCAGACAGACAAGAAGGCTGAAGGTGGAAACAGCCGCAGAAGATTTCGTGGCAGGTGGAAAACATAATCATCTTTTTAAATAGTACTTTGTGGATGTGAGATAAAAAGCCATATTGAGAGGTATAGTTAGGTGCTAGTGTTTTAGAGGCTGAATAACAACAAAGCCAACGGAACTATTAGTGTTGATTAACATGGAGAAATAAAGGTTTAATCGAATTACTTTCCACTTCAGCTTTACGAGCGGCACTAGAAGCAAAAAACGCGCTTTCTTCATCTAAAATGCTGAGGACAAAACCTTCAGGGAATGATCCACTGTTGATCCTCTGAACTATCCCCATCACCATCACAAGCCGCATTTAGAGTCAATATGTACATGCTGAGGCCAAAAAAAAGTCAAAACAATGTACATAGCTAGCAACCTTATTTTCTTCATCTATTATGAGTGAGTGCTACTTAATGAAAGGTAACGGAGGGGCGCGGTAAAGCTGAAGGGTACACTGCTTCATCTCTATACCTGATGCTCCCGCGCCACCCACCTTGGAAGTTCGGTATAGGGCACGCTGTAGAGGAGAAAGAACAAGAGAGTTTCGCCCAAGGTCAACCCAGGGAGGCATTACATTCACTAACTGAGGATTCGGCTGTTTGCACGTCCGGTTGTCACATGAATTTTGCGAACTGATAAAACAAGGTGACTTTTGACACTGCAAGAGATGACAAAAGAAGACTTAACATATTCCAGGCACAGCCACGTAATACGAAATCTTATTTAGCATTCAGTATTAAAGTAAAAACTCCCTGGAAAACTCTAAAATAATATATATCTACACCCGGAAGTGCATTACAGCGAAATCCTCTAAAATCTTACTAATACAGTGGAGGATTTTCATTCTGTAATAATTCACACACACACAAAAATAAGAGAAAAATGATAATGCTGCTGTTGGTAAAGGAGGAGGAAAACAGACATACCACACCACGCTGACAGAGGGGAATGGACAGCTGCTGGCAAGAGAGGGGAGAGGGACGAGGGAACACTGAGGGCAGGGGACATTGAGGAGCCGAGGACACAGGGCCGGCAGATTGGGGTAGGTGAGGCGGTGTATGGAAAACTGCAAGGACGTGTGACCAATGTTAAGTGTGTTTGTGCGGTTAACAGGCGCTTTTGGGGTGTGGCTGGGGGTGAGGGTGTGGTTGCCAGGGGCTTTAGTTGTGGTGAATTGAGGTGGTGACTGTTGAGGTGGTTTGTGATGTTGGTAGTGATTGTTAATGGTAGTGGTAGGAGTTAGTGGTGGTTCTAGTTAGTGGTGATTGCTGCACTGGTTGGTTGTGGTGCAAGTAAGAGTGGTAGCAGTGCTGGTGGTGGAGTTAGTGACTATAATTACAAGCCAAAAAAGGTAGTGCTGTTATCGGCTTTTGTGGTAGTGGTGGTTAGTGGTGGTGGTTGTGGTGGTGGTGGGTGCTTGATGCTTATACACACATTACTTATTTGGGTTGTTAATGACTCTATAGTGATTGTAATGCCTTGGGACTGTAAGCTAAGTAATTGTGGATACTGGGATTGCTGTTCTGTGGTGGTGGATACAGTTGTGATGAAGAAAGTGGTGTTAAGTATGATGGTCATGGTGCTTGTAATGGTAGTGGGGGTCGTGGTGGTGGTGATGGTTATGGTGGTAGTGTTTAAGTTGATGATGGTGGAGGGTGTGATGGTGTTGTCAAAAGCTGGTATGTGAGTGTTGTTTGTTTGGTGTGTGCTGTCAACATTGGTCATCACGCAGAGACACGAAAACAACATTGAACATAAATTCTATAGACTCTCTCTCTCTCTCTCTCTCTCTCTCTCTCTCTCTCTCTCTCTCTCTCTCTCTCTCTCTCTCTCTCTCTCTCTCTCTCTCTCTCTCTCTCTCTCATAAATCCACAAAATGATCATATAACTCAACAATACAGAACAAGTTTGATATATTGTCCCTTCATCAATTTACTTCCCTGCATCTCAGCTCACCAAGTCACTCCACATATCTCTTTATCTATTTCCTTTCCTCTTTCTCCGTCTAGTTTCCACCCACCTTGTTCTACCATATATCGCAACTTTCTGCTATCCTAACTCACCCAGTCCCTCTATTCCTCTTTCCTTTCATTTCCTACTCTCTATCTACACCTTGTAACCCATCATGTATACTCGTTTGCAACCCTTAGCTATGTGACCCGGCGTGACCTGACCTGCCCTGGTAGTCGGTGATCTGCTTCCCTTCAGGTCCTGTCCACATGATCCGCTGCACGTTGTCCGCCTCGCTCTTGCAGGAGAAGAAGAAGTTCGACCCCTGGAAGACCGAGCGTTGCGACACCGAGGGCAGGATCATCAGGTCCTCCTTGGCTGCGGAGAGAAGGTTCAAGGTCACGCACTTCGAGTTTATAGGCATCTAGGGAAAGTCTTTAAACTCCCGAGGTCAAGACTGAGGTTATAAAAAGGGTGGATCAAGGGTGCTTATTCAGATCTAAAGGGAAGTATTTAGAGCCAAAGGTAAGTTCAGATTAAGCGTGTCGAAGTCCAAATCAAGAGAGACTTATTTAAAGCTCATAGGTCAGATAAGGTCAAATAAAGGGCATTCAGAGAGTATCGGAAGGTCAGTGTAAAGGTTATCTACTTGCATGTCATTACGTTACAGTTGAAAGCTCCAGGATGTTACACTATGCAGCTGTCGTATGGGATTTAATCGTAACGCTAAGTGGTGCTTAAAACTGAGCTGGACGTAAAAGTGACGCAGTTTTTAATATTATGACATTGTAAAATACTGTGAATAATTTTAATGTTATTCCTACAACTATGTACGCGACGGCAGCAATAGAATACACAGAACATATAAAATAACAACGGTTGGAGAAGATATCTATAATGGGAGCATACGGTACAGCTGTGCGTGGCCTCGGAGCTCAAACCTTCACACTCCAGCCGTTCCTCACTCACAGCTGGACGGGGAAGTGTTCTTTTTTACAGCAAGGGGGCAATTCAGGGTCAAAAAATAGAAACATCAACAAAAAAGCCCGCTATACGCTGCTCCGAAAGAAGAAAAAAAAGAGAGGCCTTTTACTACAGACTTATATTAGAGAGGATATGTGATACGCAGTTAAGTAAAGACAAACCAGTAACAAACTACGCCCACATGATGGTAATAAAGCCGCCAAATATGCTTTACGGTAGCGAATACTCGGGTCACCGGAAACAAAACACATTCTTACAATTTTCCCGTGGTGAGTAGAACGAAAATCCATCTGAAGGGGTAGAAAAAAAGATGCAGAATGTTAGATACAGAATTTAAAGATGAAGAAAAAATGAGACGATAATTCAAAAGAGAGAAATAAGTATAATAAGTGAAATAATAATAATAATAATAATAATAATAATAATAATAATAATAATAATAATAATAATAATAATAATGAAGCTCAGGGTTAAAAAAAACAAGTAAAATGAGAGAAATAAGAATGGTTGGCTGAGAGCAATATTTTTCTCTCACTTCTCCACGCAGAATGCACTCCTCCCCTTCCCCTTCCTTCCCCTTCCCCCTTCATTCATTTCCCCTTCCTACTCCTCCCCGACTTCCTCCTCCCGTCACCACCACCTCCACCACCGCCACCACCACCACACGCCTTTCCACTGCAGTAAAAAAAAAGAAGTTAAAATTAATATGAGTGTGAGTGTGTGTGCGAGAGGGGAGGGAAGGGAGGAAGAGGGGGATATGCATGCTTTGTTTTGTACTTTTCTTTAATATTTGTGACGTGCTGTGACATAATGCGGCGTTTGTGAGGTGAACAAACGGCGAGAGCGATGACCCGGACTTAATGACAATAATATACGCTCTTAATCACACTCATTAATTAATTTCACCTCATTTTCTTTTATTTTCACACTTAGCTTTTTGTTGTTGTTGTTTTTGTTCTCCTGTCGGCATTTCATTTACGTCATCGAAGTTTTGGAATACTGTAGCTTGTGGAAAATAGGTAATGTTTTTTATCTTTTTTTCAGTAACCGCAGCTTCTCATTTTACTTCGTTTTCATGAATTTTTACGCTGAACTTTTTCTTCTTGTTCTCGTCTCGAAAAATTGGTAACGTTTTTTTTTTTTTTTTAAAGTAACCGCAGCTTCTTATTTTACTTCGTTTTCATGTATTTTTACGCTGAACTTTTTCTTCTTGTTCTCGTTTTTAAAAAAAAGTAATTTTTTTTTTAATTAAACGTAGTATCCTATTCCACTTCGTTTTCTTGTATTCTAACGCTTAACTTTTTCCCTCTTGTTCTCCTTTCTTAAAATAGGTAATTTTTTTTATTTTTTTTATTAAACGTAGCTTCCCATTTCATTTTTTTTGTATTTTCACATTTTACTATTTTCCTCTTATACTCTTTTCATTTTTCTTGAGTTTTCTTTGTTAAAAATATGATACGTCCTCCACTGTGCTTTTTCTTTTTTGCATTCCATATTATTCTCTTTCTTCTATTTACTCACAATCATTTTTTTTTCTACAACACTTCTCTTTTTTATTATTACGTTAAATATTATGATTTACTTGTTGATTCCATTCTTTTTTTCATAATTTTACTTCGTTTCTCCTTTTTCTCTCTGTATAATTATTTTTTTCCCTTCCTGGTATATCTCTGTTCTCCTTTCATGTCCGTCCTCAGAGTTTTCAGTGTTAAAAATACGTTGCGTTCTTTACTGTAAACATTTTTTCCCATACTGGACAACACTTTCTTTTTTATTATTTCTCACTCGCCTTTTTCTTCTCCTGACAGCACTTTCCTTCCTATATTTTCTCACTCTTGCCTTTTTCTCGCAGCAGAGGTCTCATTTCCTACCCTCTACTGTACTATTTCTTTCTTTAATATTAGACTTCATTTTCTATCCTGCTTTCCCACTCTCATCTCTTTCTCTCGACAACACATTCTCCTTCCTATATTTTCTCACTCTCGCCTTTTTATCCTGTCCTCCTTTCATATCCGCTCACGAGTTTTCATTTCCTACCCTTCCCGCTCCTCTTCTTTCCCCATGTCTCCTCTTCTCGCCTCCGCTTCCCTTTCTCACGTCGCGTCGCGCAGGAACATTTTATCTTCGAAACTCTTTGGTTCACCCTTTCCGACGCGAGATAGGATGCCCGTCTCACAAACTCCTGCCATCCCCGCCTCCTCCTTCTCCTCTGTCACCTCTCTCTCCCTCTCCCTCTCTCTCTCTCTCTCTCTCTCTCTCTCTCTCTGTACCATCATCACCACCACCTTCTCCTCCTCCTCATCTTCCCTCTCCTTCATCTTCTCCGCATTACCTGCTCTAATCCCTCCTCCTCCTCCCTTCCTCCTGCTTCATCTCATCCCCTCATCCCGAGCCTGCTATCACCATTCCTCAGCCTCTGATTAATTATTATGCCTCACGTTCGGAGTTAAGCAAGATTTACTAATTAACACCTGTCAAGAGAAGGAGGAGACGCTTGTGGAGGAGGAGGAGGAGAGGCAAAACACTTACCTAACCTATACTCGATTCACACTAACGCCGAATTTAAGCCCCGCCCCTTTCCATCATTAAGTAGTTACCATTTGTCCAGCTCACATACAAGTTCCGCCCTGTCTGTCCACACTAACCTAGCAAATAAGCCCCTCCCACTCACCTAACCTAAACTCGGATCACGCTAACACCAAAAATAAGCCCCGCCCCTTTCTGCATTACGAACATACCATAGTCCAATCCACATATACGTTAAACCGGCAAACAGGCTCCTCCCCTTTTTTTGCATCAAGTATATACGATTGGCTACACCGCAGACAAGCCACGCCCCCTCGCTTTCCAGGAGACATGTGATTGGTGCACGCTAGCCAAGGTATCCTATAGTTCTGTTCTGCAGGATCCCTTGTAGCAAAGAGCCGGGAGATGTCCTGCTGCGGTGCGGATGCTGCCGGGGCGTGTAGGATGCCTTGATTGTCTAAGCAGGACGCCGTCATTACCAGCACCAGATGTCTAAACGAGAGGCAGAGGTCGTTTATCCGGGGACTTGTTGACCTACATAAGGCGAACATCTGTAGGAGTGTCTGTTTTGCCTTAGTTTTGTCGTTTGTTGCTTTATTTATCTAGTTGCTGTCCCTCACCCCCTTGCGGCTACTTCTGTTTGAGTTGTTTGTTTGTGTTTGTTTGTTTCCGTGTGTTAGTGTTCGTGTGTGTGTGCGTGTGAGTGTGTGTGTATGTGTGCGAGCCATCGTTTCTCAATTTATTTCATGCTTTCATTTATTTTGATTAATATTTCTCTAACTTTTCAAAGCGCATTTACAAATTAACATACAATTCAACAGTTCAGACACTCGTATATTAAAGAAAATAAAGAAAAAGAGGATACTGAGCTATGGAATGAAGGAGAATCAAAATCTATCACTGTCAGAGGAGATAAAAACACAAAATGGAAACGAAGAAAAAAACTTATTGGCTACTTGTTGGAGGCGTCCTCAGACTCGCGTCAGGACAGATTGGGCTAATATTTCTATCTGTCTTTCTTTTCAGTCACTAACTCGCTCTTTTCCTCCTCCCGTTTCCCTCGTGTCACCCTTCCAAAGCCATTCACTATAAACAATGGGGACTTTCATTTTTCAGTCTTCTGGCGTCTACATTTCCCTACGTCGTTTTTCATCCTCGCTAACTCAATTTTCCTCGTGATAACTTTTTCTATGCTCCTTTTAACCGAACATTTTACAAACTATTATATTTTTAGGTTCGTCGACACTTTTCTCTCGCGTTTTTTCAGCCTTTCAGTTCTTTTCTTACCTCATATTTTTACCCAGAAAGTGTCACAAACCTTTTTCTAGGCCACTGATGCTCTTCTTTTCTCAGCCCTTCCAGCTATTTTCTAACTTAATTTCTCATCTCTCAAACTAAAATTAACACACGATTTTTCTAGTCTCCCTGTTTTTCCTCTATTGTCATCCTTTTCAGTTCTCTTTCAAAACCTCAATATTCCTTGCAGTCATCTAAAAATTACAAGCCTATATTATATTTCTAGACTTTCCTATAGTTCTTTTTTCTTTTCACAACTCTTTCAAGTCTTATTCTTACTTCTACCTTCTCTGGACTTATCTAAACACAATTCACAAACCATATATTTCTCTGCAAAACAAGACACTTCTTCTTTCACATCTAACCATAATTTTCTGTCTCATTCTTCGACACTTCTTCTACTTCCCAACTATTTCATGTCAGCTATTTTCCCAACCTTCACTTTTCCCTCTTATCAGCCTTCGAGACCCTTACTTAATATCCTTCAGTGATGTTGAGGTATCCATTTTCAGCCACTTCGTAATCTTTCTCTTTCGCTCACCAAGTACAAACCCACTTCTCATGTGTGGCTGGCTCCCTCTCAATCACCTCTCCTTTCCTTCCTCTCTTCCACCTCTTTTCCCTTCACTACTTAAAACCACAGAGAGCAGAGGAAACGAAAAACCGAGGGGAGGAGAAGAGGGAAGGGGAAGAGAGAGAGGAGAACATGTGAAAGAGAGGAAGTGGAGAGAGGCAAAGAGGAGAAGAGAGAGGTGAGGAGGTGCAAGTAATGGAGAGAGAAAAGAGGAGTGAGGAGATACGAGTAAAGGAAAGAGAAAAAGAGGACAGTTATGCCTCCCTAGGGACTCAAGATGGGAGAGGAGAAGAGGAGGAAGATGAAAGGGAGGGGAAGAAGAGGCGTCCAGTGAAGAGGGAGAGAAAGCTGTAGAGAAAAAGTCAAGAAAAAGGAAAAGAAGGAGAAAATCTGTTTATTCAGCATATCACTTCCTTTTTCTATATATTTTCACATGTTTTTCTTCTTTATTTTGTATGTTACTCTATTTCTTGATGTTTCTTATAATTTTACTCTAGTTTCAATCCTTTTCTCTGTTTGTTTGTTTGTCTGTGTGTCTTTCTGTCTGTCTGTCCTCCTCCCTCTACCTCTCCCTCTCCCTCTCTCTCTCTCTCTCTCTCTCTCTCTCTCTCTCTCTCTCTCTCACTGCGGGGTTCAATCGGCCTAATGAAATGGATGATCAGGAAGGTCAGGTTTGTTATGAATGAAAGGTCTCTCTCTCTCTCTCTCTCTCTCTCTCTCTCTCTCTCTCTCTCTCTCTCTCTCTCTCTCTCTCTCTCTCTCTCTCTCTCTCTCTCTCTCTGTATCTATTTATCTATCTATCTGTCTGGTTTGAAGATATGATTAGTATTACTGGAGGAGGAGGAGGAGGAGGAGGAGGAGGAGGAGGAGGAGGGAGGAGAGTATGGGGATGAAAAGTAGGTAGAGAGATGGAAAAAGAGGAAGAGGAATAAAGTTGTGTGTGTGTGTGTGTGTGTGTGTGTGTGTGTGTGTGTGTGTGTGTGTGTGTGTGTGTGTGTGTGTGTGTGTGTGTGTGTGTGTGTGTGTGTGTGTGTGTGTGTGTGTGTGTGTGTGTGTGTGTGTGTGTGTGTGTGTGTATTTTTCCAACGCCTTTCATGAGTAATATTTCTCCTCCGCTTCCTTCCCGCTCGTGATAAAACAACGATCATTCTTCCTTCTCCTCTTCCTCATTCCTTCCTGTCGGCAATATCTCTTGACAAAACTTCTTCTCCTTCCTCTGCACTATTTCTAAGTTAGTGCCTCATATCTTTCTTCTTTATTGATGATTTTTTTTTCTTAATTGTTTTGATGGCTTGATTTTTTTTCTTTCTGGTTTTGGAGTTTTTGTTTTGACTTTTTTGCGTTTCTTGTTTTGTTTTGTTTCACCTCGTCATTTTTTTGTTTTATTTTTGTCGCTCTGCACCTTTATTTTATTTTCCCTTCTCTTTTTCTTCTCTTCCCAAGTCTTGTACTTTATTGATTATTTTCCCTTTGCTATTTTCTTATTTCTTCTTATTCTTGATCTTTTTGTTCTACTACTACTACTACTACTACTACTACTACTACTACTACTACTACTACTACAACAACAACAACTATTACTACTACTACCACTACGTATTTCTAGTGTTCTCGTCCTCCTCCTCCTCCTCCTCTTCAGCGACGTGCTACGAAAATGATTCCACCACTGAGGGCTCATCCATTTGAAGAACGACTCAAGCGACTCAATCTCTCCATGCTGGAAAAGAGACGCTTACGAGGAGATATGATACAGGTGTTCAAGTACCTAAAGAACTTCAGCAATGTCAACCACTCCAAGTTTTTTGAGCTACAGTCTAACGTAAGAACTAGAAATAACGGTCTACATATTCAAGGGAGGCGGTGTAATACATGATATTGGCAGGAGTTTCTACTCAGACTGAGCAATCCGCCATTGGAATAATCTTCCCTAAGAAGTAGTAAATGCGAATACCATCAACTCCCTTGAAAATCAAACCTACCGTCATTGAATTGAATTGAATACCGAAGTGCTTTCATCTGCTCTGCGGACACCAAATGACTGTCGAGCAGATTAAATCACCAAAGCAGGCAACCTCGTAATGAGCCAAAAGACTTTCTGTTGCTTGCGTTTCCATGTTTCCATGTTTCCTCCTCCTCCTCCTCCCGAAAGCCGCATCACTCCCATTAGAACTTTGCTTAACTAATCTCTCAACACCTTGGCAGCAAGGAGGAAGATCACAGAGAGTTGAAAGTTTCGTTTAGTCGGCGCAACATCTGTGGTCGTATGCCGGAGAGAGACAGAAGGGGAAGGAATTACAGGAGAAGGAAACAGATCCCAGGAGACGGGACACAACCCCCGATTAATACCTGGCACCCATTCACTGCTGGGTGGACAGGGGCGTAGAGTATCGGAAAAGCCGCCCAATTTTTTCCACTCCGCCCGGAAATCGAACCCGGGCTCTCTCGGTTGTGAGCCGAGTGTGCTAACCGCTGCACCACGAAGCCCCCCGGAAGATCACGGAGGAAGGTCAAGAGGAGGAGGAGGAGGAGGAGGAGCCAGGCGTGGATGTGACAGGGTGAGACGAAGTAACCCAAGAAGAAATTTGACTAAAAGTGTGAAAAAAAGTGAAGAGAGAGAGAGAGAGAGAGAGAGAGAGAGAGAGAGAGAGATAAAACATCAAACACCACACGCCAAACATTTTCTATATTGACAACAACCATCATTGAAAACACAGCAACTACTCTCTCTCTCTCTCTCTCTCTCTCTCTCTCTCTCTCTCTCTCTCTCTCTCTCTCTCTCTCATTTTGCCCCCGTCGCTGCCGAAGTTCACTATTTTCGAAGTTTACATTGAAAAAATATATTCCAGGATAATTAAAATGAGTAATGGATAGCGAGCGTCAGGTGGTTTGACAGGCGTTGGCGGACGGGAGGGAAGAGAGGGAAGGGGGGAAGGAGGGAGGGAGGGAGGGGGGGATAGAGGAGGAGGGATAGAATTGGCGGAGAAGGAAGGAGAGGAAGAAAGGTGGGAGTAGGAAGAATGGGAACGAATGAAGGGCAGGAGAGAAAAAGAGACAAAAGGAAAGGAAAGGAAGGGAAGGAAGGTAGGAAAAAAGGGAAGGCGTGGGAAAAGAGGGAAGGGAATTGGAGGAAAGAATGATGGACAGAGGAAAAAGAGGAAAGGAGGGGAGGAGGGAAAAAGGAGAAGGAATAGAATTGGCGGAAAAGAAGGGATAGGAGGGAAGTTGGGAGAGAAGTGATGTGAAAGAAGGAGGGACAGAAGAGAAGGAGGGATAAAAGGAAAGGAAAGAAGGATAGAGGAGAAAGTGAAGCTAATAGAGAAGGAAAGGAAGGAAGAAAGGAAAGAGGAACAGGAGGGAAGAAATGACAGGAAGAGAGAGAGAGAGAGAGAGAGAGAGAGAGAGAGAGAGAGAGAGAGAGAGAGAGAGAGAGAGAGAGAGAGAGAGAGAGAGAGAGAGAGATTGATAGGGAGAGGGATAAGATAGAGGAGATGAGAGGAGGCTGGGAGGGTACGTCATCCCTTCAAGTCATTCTTCATTATTTTGTACGTAGAGACACCTCGACGAAGGCTAAGGAGGAGGAGGAGGAGGAGGAGAATGAAGAAGAATAACAAGAAGTGGAAGAGGGGAGTAGATTAAAATAAAGTCAGAATATAAGAGAGAATAGTAAAATAAAAACACTACGAGAAAAATATAAAGACTAAGAAAGAAGAAAAAGCAGAAGAAATAGAAGAGGAAGAAGTGAAAGAGGAAAAGAGACAAAAAACAATTAAGAATCGAAAGAAAAGCGATAGGAAAATACTATGAAAAGAATGATAATGAGAAAGAAAGGAATAGAAGAAGTGGAAGAAAAAGAGTTGATAAATAAAACAAATGAAAAAAGAGAAAATGACCATAGAAAGGCCCTATGAAAAATCAATAAAGAGGAAGAGAGAAGATAAAGCAGAGGAAGAAAATGAGTAAGGGAAGGAAAAACAAGCGGAGGAAGAAGAAGAAAAAGACAAAATAAAACAAAGAACAGTAGTAAAAAAAAATGGCGATAACAATGATGAAGATAATGAGAAGAACAACGACGACGAAGAAGAAGAAGATGAGGAGAAGGGGAGAGAAATGAACAAATAAAAACGGCAAAGAGAAAAACAGGAAACAAAAAAAAAACCAGCTTAACTCTTTCATCCCCTCATCTCAGCGCCCTCTTCCCCTCGTTAACATCCTCTTCTGCGACACACAATGGCTCTTGATTAACGAATTCAGCTCTATACCTATGTAATCCAACCCTTTTTTCTCAGCGCTGGAAGTCGAACGGAAACTCAAAAATCAATTCCGACTGCTGATATTTACGGAGGAAGGGAGTGAAATATAGGAAGGGGAAGAGGAGGAAGAGTAGAGGGAGGAGGAAGGACAAGAGGAGGAGAAGGAAAGTAAAAGAAGAAGAAAAAGAAGAACAGGAACAAGAAGAAAAAGAAGAAGAGCCGAAGGAAAAGGAGGGGGAGGAAGAGGGGGAGGAGGAGGAGAAAATGAGGAAGATGAAAGACGAGGAATTCTCATTATTGCAAAAAACACGATGAGAGAGAGAGAGAGAGAGAGAGAGAGAGAGAGAGAGAGAGAGAGAGAAGAGGAAGAGGAGGAGGGGGAGGAGAATTACGGTACGAGGTAAGTGGTCGTGTTCTGGCATCATCGTCATATGTCTGGCAGCGAAGTTTGTTTACCCAGCGAGGCCCAAAGAGGCTGCGGGAGGCTTGCGTGGAGGCGACTTTTTTCCTCTTCTTTCTCCTTTGCTGCACTTTACCTGCGCCCTCTTTTATGCTTAAGTGTTTGCCTGACACATTATTAATACCTGACACCTTATAACTGTGTTGATTATATCTATTTTAGCTGTGAATTATTTTTTTCTTTGTTTTTTTCTATTTTTTCAACTTGGGTGTAAGCGATTTTTCTCCTCTTTCTCCTCCTGTCCACTCATCCTGCGTCTTCCTTTTGGTCTTAAGTGTTTGCCTGACTCATTATTAATACCTGACACCTTATAAGTGTGTCTATTATATCTATTTTAGCTGCGAATTATTTTTTTCTTAGTTTTTCTATTTTTTCAACTTGGGTGTAAGCGATTTTTTCCTTTCTCTTTCTGTCCACTTTTCCGGCGTCTTCCTTTTGGTCTTAAGTGTTTGCCTGACTCATTATTAATACCTGACACCTTACAACTGTGTCTATTATATCTATTTTAGCTGATTTTTTTTTTTATAACTTGGGTGTAAGCGATTTTTCTCCTCTTTCTCCTCCTGTCCACTTTTCCCCGTCTTCTTTTTGTCCTTAAGTGTTTTCATGATTCATTATCACTATCTGACACCTGCATATCGTCTCGTTTATATTTATTTTAGGCAGATAGTATATTTTTCTGTTTTTCTAATTTTTTTCAATTAGGGTGTAAGCGATTTTTCTCCTCCTCTCTCTCCTTCTCTCCACTTTTCCTGCGCTTTCCTTTTGGCTTTAAATGTTTACCTGATTCATTATTAATATCTGACACCTGTATATCGTCCCTCGTGTATTTATTTTCGACTGCTCTTATTATTATTTTTTTTTTTTTAGGTGCTGCTTGTAGCGCCGGTAGGCTTTCTTGAAGGGCCTCTTGGACTGCCCCAACCCTTTAGTGGCACAGGCGAATTTATTTATAGTGGCTGCCGTGATGTATGATGACTCTCTGCCTGGCCCATGCTGCCCTCCGGTGCTCCACTTGAACGAGGTGCTCCACTTGAACGAGGTGCTCCACTTGAACGAAGTCGCTGATATTATGATTGAAGATTTGGGCAGAATGTGGGTTATCTTCTGGCACTCAGCGGTGGCTTGAAAAATTAGCTTGTTCTGGTGGGACTCGAACCTGGTTGGGTCCACAAGCTCATCACGGCCGCACACCGACCACTTGGCCACCGCCCCCAAGTTGTTTGATATTGTTCTTTATTATCTTCCATTTTTTTTCAACTTTTTCATTTATTTCTCTTTTTCGTCTTATCTAATAATGTTATACTTCTTTTTTTGTTAAGAATCAACGATCCTTAGATTAAAGTTTTTTCATGTGTTATAAAAGTTTCAAGGCTTTATTTAAGAATCCATCTTAATATATTCTGGGCTTTATCTAAGAATCCATCACAATATTTTCTGGGCTTTATTTAAGAATCCATCACAATACTTTCTTACTATTGTCCCATTGTTTCCCTTTCCTTTTCTATTAGTTTTCTTTTCATATTAATAATTTCTACTTTCTTTTTCTTCCTTCTTCTTTTTAACAATATTTTCCTTGGCATCTTTTCCTACTTCGTCCTCCACATCCTCTTCTTGTCTCTCTCTCCTCCTCCTCTTCTTCCTTCTCCTTTTAACCAAACTCTCCTTGCCCTCGTTTCCTACCTCGCCTTCTGCATCATCTTGTCTTTCTCCTTTTCCTCCTCCTCCTCTTCTTCTTTCTCCTCTTAACCAAACTCTCCCTGTATTCTTTTCCTACTTAGTCTTCTGCTTCCTCTCCCTGTCTTCCTACTCCTCCTTCCCTTTCTTTCTCCTCCTCCTCCTTTTAGCCATATCCAGCAGTATCCTTTATCCTACAGCCTCTTCCTCACTGCTTGCCTGAACCGTTGCCAAAGAAGCCTCCTCCTCCTCCTCGTCCTCCTCCTCTTCGTACTCCTCTTTCTCCCCCTTAACCTCCTGCGGTAATGGGAGACTCCGGCGCCGTACCAACTCGGCCCATAATGCCTCTCTGGTGATAAATTCCGCCTTAAGGCTAAGTAGTTTGAGGACGAAGGCTCCAAAGCACGAGATAATTCAGGGATTACCGGGATAAAGGACGATATAGGTTGCGACACGTTAGGCGCCGGGTATTTGCAGCAGAAGCACAAACAAGAGGCCGAGACGGAAGGTTGTGGGTATGACGCGTGCTCGAGTGTTCAACCGAGTGAAAGGATTGCTAAGACAGGCCTGGAAAGAAGGTCGAGGTAGGAGACAGGCGGAGGTTGTTAGGTTGGGGGAAGGCTATGGAGGCAAAAAATAGTTCTCGAGTGTTAGTGGATGTTTAGAAATGTGCGAAAAAAGACTGAAGGGAAAAAGTGGGGTAATAAGTTAGGTTAGGGGGAAAGAAGAGGATGTGTAAGGTTGGTGAAGATTATGGAAACAAAACCGTTCTGCAGCGTTGAAACCGAGTGTTGGGAAATGCCTAAGAAAGTGTGAAAAGAAGGCTGAAAGAAAAGACAAGTGAGGAGATAAGTTAGGTTAGGGGACAGGGGAAGAATGTGCTGTTAGGTTTAGGAAAGTTATGAGGGCAAAAGCGTTTTCCAGGGCGAAACCGAGTGTTGGGGGATGCTGAGGAAGGTGTGAAAAGAAGGGTGAAGGAGTAGACAGGCGATGGAATAAGTTAGTTTAGGGGATAGGGAGAATATGCTAGTTTGAGGAAAGTTGTGGGCGCTAAAGCGTTCTCGAGGGATGAAACCGAGTGTTGCTGGATGCTTAGAAAGGTGTGAGAAAAAACTGAAGGAGGAGACAGGTGGGAGAATAAGTTATGTTGAAGGAAATAGGTCGATACGAAAAAGAAAAATCATAAATAAAGGATGTTCTACAGGTCTGCATACACAAGATAAAGGGAGTGTTCAGAAAATTGTTCATAAAGCGTTGAAGCACGAGATAGGTATAATGAAGTTATATTGAAAGAAAGATGAATAGTGAAGTTAAAGCGTATAACATATCTGACAAACAGGTGACACAAACACAAACCAAGACAAAAGAAAAGGATAAAATAATCATAGGTCGACGAAAAACAGCAAAAAAGAAAGGTGTTAAGAAGAAAGCGAAGAAAATATCAGAATAAAACTAAATCTATTACAAGGACGAAGGTGGGTGAACAAGAGGTTGGTAGGTAGATCGAGGAGCAGGTTGGTTGAGGACGAGGTGGGTTGAGGAGGTAGTTGGAGGAGGAGATATTTTTGGACTGATCGCCCAGCCCTTTGTGGAGGAGAGAGAGGAGGAGGAAACAGAAGATTCACTCAACCTTTTTTCCCTCCAGTTCCCAGACAAAGGGAGGGAAAGGGTGAGAGGAGGAGGAACACGGAGAGAGAGAGAGAGAGAGAGAGAGAGAGAGAGAGAGAAACAAACAGACAGACAGACAGACAGACAGACAGACAGACACAGACAGAGACAGACTTCAGTATTTTCCTTTTAACTAGATTACTTTCCTTTCCAATCAGTAAAACACTCACTCAAAATGGAAGGAAAAAACATGAAAAAATAAAAATAAAACAACAGTAGGTAGACACAAACAGTAAAAACTAGAAAGAAAAAAATATAAATAAAAAAAAAGAACAGACACAGACAGACATACAGACAGACGCTGCCAAGGCCCCATGTCACCATAAGGATCTACGAAAAACAAATGATTCTTTTCTGTCTGTCTGTCTGTTTTTTCTCCCTCTACTTTTTCGCTTTCCGTCCCCTCCGTCTCCCCTTCCTCCCACTTCCATCAGTCTCCCCTCGTCCCTGGCGCCCTCAGACCCACAAAAGAAAAATGGACGAGACAGAGAGAGAGAGAGAGAGAGAGAGAGAGAGAGAGAGAGAGAGAGAGAGAGAGAGAGAGAGAGAGAGAGAGAGCTCTCTCTCTCTTGCCTGACTTAAGTGTTCCGTGTTACATTAAATTTTCCTCGACTTTTGGACTCACAGAAAAAAAAATATTAAAAGGAAAGAAAAGAGAAAAAGAAAATAAAGTAAGAAAATGTAAGACTGCGAGAGAAAACTCTAAAACCTAATCTTGTTTCCCATTCTTGTATTCCTTCCTCGCAGTCCATTTCTTCCTATTATTTATGACATTATTTTATTCCCGGATTTTTCTTTTCCCTCTTATTTTCCGACCTACTCCACTTCCCAGTTTTCTTGCCCGTCTCTCTCTCTCTCTCTCTCTCTCTCTCTCTCTCTCTCTCTCTCTCTCTCTCTCTCTCTCTCTCTCTCTCTCTCTCTCTCTCTCTCTCTTGCAATATTTTTCTCTCCCTTCTTCTTCCTCCTCCTCCTCCTCCTCCTCTTCCTCTTCTTCCTCCTTTTCCTCCTCATTCGTCTCTCTCCAGCAATATTTTTTACCTTTCCTCCTCCTCCTCCTCCCTTCTCTCTCTCTCTCTCTCTCTCTCTCTCTCTCTCTCTCTCTCTCTCTCTCTCTCTCTCTCTCATGAAAAGAGGAGGAAAGAAAGGGGAAAAGAAGGAGGAATAGGATTGAGAAACGGAGGACGGGAGGAGGAAGGGAGGGAGAGAGGGATGGAGGAAGGAAGGAAGGAAGGAAGGAAGGAAGGGAGGAGGAGGAGGAAATGGAGTCAATACTTCACGCGATTCTTAATAAATAACGCAAAATATTCACCTTCATGAGTCGACGCTTTAAATTCTCCCCTCGCGAAGGATTTTTGGCACCTTTTTCGAGGCCGCCTGGAAATTAAACGGAGTCGCAGCTCAGGAGTTTTTCTTTTCTTACAAATTTACGGGGCTGAGCTTTTTTTCTGCGTGTGATCTTTTTTTTCGTTCTGTTCTTTGGTTTGGCTTCATTGTGTGTGTGTGTGTGTGTGTGTGTGTGTGTGTGTGTGTGTGTGTGTGTGCGCGTGCGGTCTTCATTTTATCTCTATTTGTGGAATTTTCTTTGTTTACTTTTTTGGGGGGCTTATTTTTCTTTGCAAGTTCATTTTTTTCCGTTTTCAGTTTTTTTTTATTTTCTTGGTCTTTTTCTTTTTCTTTATCTCTTTATTCTGTTCTCAGGCTTTTTTTTTTCGTTTGCGTCTTCTTTAAATCTCTGTTAGTGGTCTATTTTCCTTGTTTTTGTTTTATTTTTTTTGTAAGCTCCTTTTCTTTCTATTCGGATGCATTTTTTAGCTTTTTTTGTATCTTTTGCTTTTGTTTGTTTTTCTTTTTGTTTATTTCTGTTTTTTGTTTGTTTCTGTTTGTGGACTTTGTTTTTTTCCTGTTGGCAGGCTCCTTTTTTTCTGCCTTCCGGTTTTATTTATGTTTACTTGCCTTTTCTCTGTTTTGAAGCTTTTTTATTTCTTTGTTTTCTGTTTGTTTGCTGCTTTTATGATAGCAAGCTCCTTTTTCTCTGTTTACTAGCTCTTATTTTCCGTTTTCCTGTTTGTTTTTCAGCTCCAGGATTTCATATTTCTGTTGAGATACCAAGAATTCTCAGGAATCCCTGATGAAATTATTGGAAAACCTATTACGCGTTTTTTTTCAAGAACTCTCTCTCTCTCTCTCTCTCTCTCTCTCTCTCTCTCTCTCTCTCTCTCTCTCTCTCTCTCTCTCTCGACCCCTTCCCCGTGAAGGGTACGAAAGGGGGGAATTTTTTTTCTTGGAGCGAATGAAAAAACAACAACAAAAAAATGGCTACTCTTGATTGGCTATAAATTTAATCACTTTTTTGTTTTATTTGTGCTTAGCTTGTGTTTCTTTCTGTCTGTCTGTCTGTCTGTCTGTCTATCTGTCTGTCTGTCTGTCTTTCTGTCTGTCCGTCCGTTTTTCTGTTATTGTGTGTGTCTTCTTTTTGTTTGTCCTGTCTAATACGTGTCCTAGTTTTATCCCTCCGTCTATTATCATGCACATCTGCCTGTCTTAGCTTCTTTTCCATTCCTTCTTTCTGTCTGCCTCTCTCTTTCCGTCTCTATCCATCTCTCTATCACTATATGTCTTCGTTTTTTGTCCAATTATGTGTCCGTCTATCTCTTTCTCTTTCTCTGTCTCTGTCTGCCTGTCTGTCTATCTGCCTGTTTCTCTTTCATCATTCTTTCTTTCTGCCTGTCTCAATTCATCTATCTATCAATCAGTATCTGTCTTCGTTTCTGTCCAATTATATGTCTGTCTGTCTTTATCTGTCTGTGTCTCTCTGTTTCCTTCTCTGCTCTACATTTATCTTACTTTCTTCCGCCTTCTTCGCCCTCACCTATCCTGTCTATCTGTCTCTGTCCCCCTCTCTCTCTCTCTCTCTGTTTCTCTCTCTGCTCTACCTTCATCTTACTTTCCTCCTCCTCCTTCTCTTCTCTCAGGTTTTGTTTTCTTCCTCCCTGCCGGCCTCCGCGCTGCAATTGGTTTCCTGAGACAAAAAAATTCGATACACATTCTTGTCAAGTCCCGCAGTCCCTTCCTCTTTCCGCCTTTTCTCCTTTTTCTCGTGTACCTTCTCTTCTTCCTCCTCCTCCTCCTCCTCCTTCTACTCTTTATCTGTTACGAAATCACCTTTATCGTACCCTTTTTTTTCTATTCCTTGAGTCTTTCTACTTTTATTTTTGATGCTATTTTGTTTTCTGTTTGACTTGAAATCATCTTTTTATCCATGTTTTGGTTTCTTGATCTCTTTTTCTTTACTTGTTCTCTTCTTCTTGTTCTTCAGTTATTCATCTTTCTATCTTGTTCCTCCACCACGAAGTAACTTTTTTTGTCGCTCTCTATTCCTATTCTCTTCAATTCTCGCTTCTGTTCTTGTTTCTCTTTGTCTTCCCTTTACTCCCTTTCCTATTCCTTCTGTCCTCACCTCCCAATTACCTTTTCCACCTCTCTTTGTTCCTCTCTTCCCCCTTGATCTTGTTTCTCTGCATCTTTCTCTTTCTTCTCCTCCTCCATTTGCTTCTCTTCTTCATTCCTTCTTCTTAACCTCGAAATCTTATTATATTCCTCTTTTTATTTCCATCTCTTGCCCTGATTTTGCGTCGGTGTATTTTTCTTTATATTTGCTTTCATTTTATTTTAATTTATTGTAGTCTTCTTTTCCTCCTTTCCCTTGTTCCAATATGTTTTTTCATCTGTTGTTCTGATCTAAAGTCTTTTACTTTCTCTCTTAACTTTTTGATTTATTTATATTTTGCTATCTCCCCTTTTCATTCCCTTCCTTTCATTCCTTATTTGTTATCTGGTTCTCTACTTCTACTGCTTGCATCGTTTCCTCTTATCCTCTTATTTTCTTTGTCCTTTTTTCTTTTTCACCATTGCTCTTTTTCTTTTTTTCTCCTTCCTTTCATACCTCATTGTTCTCTGGTTCTCTATTTCTTCTACTGTTTGCATCGTTAACTCTTATCCTCATATTTTCTTTGTTCCTTTTTTTCACCATTGCCATTATTATCTTCTTTTCCCTTCCTTTCATTCATTCCTCATTCTTCTCCACTTGTCATTTCCTTCCTCATTTTCTCCATGCGTCTGATTCACTTAATACCATCCTGCTTTTCTCTTCAGTTTTTCTATGGCTTCTATTTTTACTTCTGAATTATTTTTGTCTTTTATTTTTTTCGCTTCGTCGTTTTCTGTCTTGTCATTCCAAAATGTTTCTTCCTCCCCGATCGTCGTCCCCTCGCTGCCCTTTTAACTTTTCATCCTCGCTGCCATGTCCTTGCACCCCCCTCTCTCTCTCTCTCTCTCTCTCTCTCTCTCTCTCTCTCTCTCTCTCTCTCTCTCTCTCTCTCTCTCTCTCTCTATGTTTATCTATATGTCTGTATATCTATATATCTCTATCTATCTATCTGTCTGTCTATCTACGTTTATCTGTTTCATTTCTTTTTGCTTCCATTTCATTTCCATTTCATTTCATTTTGCTTTTCTTTCTTCACTTTACTCCTGCACTCTCTCTCTCTCTCTCTCTCTCTCTCTCTCTCTCTCTCTCTCCTTCCGTCCCTTAGGAGACAAATGGAGAAAGAACGAACTGATCAGATTACGAGATTACGTTTTTCTCCCTCATGTCGTTCGCAATACAAGACTGGATCGTGTTTTTTTTTAAGTCCAATTTCCTGCAGAAGTGTTGGACATAATTAGATAAGGTGTTTATTTTGATGATTATTCAATGTTTATTTTTAATTTTGTGACGGAAAGGGTGTGTGTGTGTGAGTGTGTGTGGGGTTGGGGGGGTAAGGTGTGTATGTGCATGTGTGCGTGTGTGTGTGTGTGTGTGTGTGTGTGTTAATGGTTTATTGTCTCTTTATTTGCATTTCATTTATTTCCACGAGAGAGAGAGAGAGATCCACGGGGTCTCAACATCAATATATCGATTTTCTTGAACCTAAAAATCTTATATGATGAGAAAAAAAATCATTCCTATTGTTCATTTCCCTTTCTCTTCCATCTCCTTTATTTCCCCCTCTCTCGACCCCCTCACTCCCTTTTCATTCTTCTTCCTTTTCCTTTTTCTCCTCTAATAGTAATTACTCTCTATATTCCTTTGTTCTCTCCTTTTCTCATATTTCCCATTTCTCTGTCTGTCTATCTATCCTATTTCGTTTCGCTATATCCCCATTTTTTTTCACTCCTTATTCTTCTCTACCTCATTATTCCTTTTTTTGATGGTGTCTTTTTCTCTTTTCTTCTCTTCCTCTTTATATCCTTTTTTACATTCATCTTTTTTCATTTCACTCTATTTTCCTGTTTTTCTCTTCACTTCCTTTCTTTCTCACTGCACTTTGCACTTATTCATCCTTCACTATTCATTCCTTTCCTCTTATCTTCCTATTAAATTCATATATCCTCTTCCTTATTCTCCTTTTCCTTTCATATCAATCCACTCATTCCTCCTCCTTCTCCTCCTCCTCCTCTTCTGCATCACTCCACTTTCATCTCTAACATTCATTTCAGTTCCCTCATCTCCAATTTCCCAACTGCCCATTAAATCCACTCGCAGGTGAACTCGAGGATCTTGGGATAAACTTTTACAACTATGAATATAATTAGAAACGGTTGGAGTGAGAGAGAGAGAGAGAGAGAGAGAGAGAGAGAGAGAGAGAGAGAGAGAGAGAGATTATGTAAGTTTTATCTAAATTACCCTCTTTAACTTTTCCATAAATTTCGCTTCGCCTTCTTCCTTCTTCCGTTCTTAATTTTTCTTTGGTTTTCATTTTTTTCCAGTTTTTTCCTGTTTTTATTTTGTTTTGCGATGTGTTTACTAACTAATTTTAGGCTCTTTTTGTTTTCATTTTCTTTATCATCTGATTCTTTCCTCTTCTTCTTCTTCTTTTTTTCTTCTTCCTTTTCTTCTTCTTCTTCATTTTCGTAGTTCTTCTCTTCTAATTATTATTCTTTTTCTCCATCTTTCTCTTTTTCAATTAATTTTCTAATCTTCTTCCTCTTCTTCTTCTTCTTCTTCTTCTTCTTCTTCTTCTTCTTCCTCAGTGTTGCCAGCGCAGCGAGACAAGTTAAGGACGGATAAAGGTTAGGGAGGGAGGGAGGGAGGGGAGAGAACGAGGGAAAGGAGAAGGAGGAAGAGGAGGAGGAGGAGGAGGAGGAGGAGGAGGAGGAGGAAAGAGAGGAGGAAAAGAAGGCAAAATGGCAGTCAACAAGGAGGTAACTTAGTGTATATTGGATGAAGGAGGGAGGGAGGAAAGGAGAGAAGGAAGGGAGGGATAGCAAGGGGGTGAAGGAAAGGGAGGGAAGGAGGGAGATTATGGAAGAAAAGAAGGATGATGGAATGTGAGGAAGGTAGGAAATGAAAAAGGGAGGGAAGGGAAATGGGAAGGAAGAAGGAAGGGAGGAAGGATGAAGGAAGGGAAATAATAAAGAAGGGAATAAACGAAGAGATGAGAAGGAAGGAAGAAAGGAAGTAGGAAGGAATGTGAAGAAGGGAAGCAATAAATAAGAGAAGAAAGGAAGGGAGGAGGGAGAGATGAGAATGAAGGAATGAAGGAAGGATTAACGTGAGGAGGATGAGTAATGAAGAAGGGATGGAAGGAAGAGAAAAAAGAGGGAGATGGGAGAAGGAACGAAGAGAGAATGGAAGGAGTAATCAGTGGAACGAAGAGAGGAAAGGAGAGGAAGAAGGAGGAAGAGCTGGGGAGAAGGAAATATAATAAGAAAGGGTGAAGGAGTAAGAGGGAGGGAAAACAATGATAAAAGAATGAAGGAAACGAGAGAGAAGGGCAAAAGGGGAGATAAGGAGAGAGATAAGGAGGGAGGGTCAGAGGGGAGATATTGGGAGAGGGTTTATGAGGAGGGAGAGATGGAGGAAAAGGGAGAGACAAAATGAAGGAAGGAGGGAAGAAAGGGAGGGACGGAAAGCCAGTGTTGAGGGAGAAAGGAAAGGAAGGAGGAAAGAAGAGAGGAAGAAGAAAGATAAGGTGAAGAAAATAAGTTAAATATTTATATAAGAAGAAAGTTTGAATTAGCAAGGAGATAAGAGAGAAAGTCTGGATACACCCTTCCGTTCCAATAATTTTAATTCTCTCCATAAATATACTTAGATAACAAAAGTTTTAATTCCTCTCACAAATCTGAAGTAAAAACACAACAAAAATATATTTACTCGCATCTATAATTACTCGCTTTAATGATGATAATAATAATAATAATTTAAAACCCACTGCTACTAATGCTACTTCTACTACTACTACTACTACTACTACTAATAATAATAATAATAATAATAACAATAATAATAAGAAGAACAATAACGATAGTAAAAATACAAAGACTAAGAAAGAAGAAGAAGAAATGAAGAATATTAATAAGAAGAATATGAAGAAGAAGAAGAAGAAGAAAATAAAAAGTAGAAGTAATAGACAAAGATTTTTAACAACTATCAAATTCTTCATCTTCGTGACATTGAAATTTGCTATATTTTCCTGATGGGTAAAAGTACGTCACATATTCTAACCTAAAAACAAAATATGTACCATTTCGCTAAAGCAACTAGTAAAATAAACAGCAAAACGAGGAACCAAGAATTATCAGAACAAAAACTGCAAAACTCCCAAGACTTCCTTCATTTTTATTATTCACTGATTCACTCCATTCACTTCATTCATTCACCCACTCACTGCATACACTTTCCCTCATTCATTAATTCACTTCTTTCACTCATACATTCACTCCATTTACTTCTTACATTCATTCATTCATTCCGTTCACTTCTGTCATTCACCTCTTCCATTCCTTTATTCATTCCATTCACTTCTCTTCATTCACTCCATTCAACATTTATTTTCATTCCACTCACTTCATTCAATTATTCATTCATTCATTCCATTCATCCATTCACTCCATTCCTTCACTACGTTCATTTCCCTTCACCGTTTCTCTTCATTCCATCATTTCTCAAAATTCGCGTCTCTCCTCCGCGTCTGTCTCCGTTCGGTCTTAAGCAGGAGTTATGCCGCGCCCCGCTCAGCAAACTTTCCTACGTATTTTGAGTTGGTCGCAGTTTTCCGTGAACTTGTGGGATGGATGAGGTGATGGAGAGCTGCTGCCGTAAACAAGAGAAGGAGAAGAGAAGGAGGAGAGGAGGGAGGGAGGGAGGGGAGAGAGGCCAAGAAAGGCAGATCAGGAGAGAAGGAAGAAAGGCCAAGAAAGGGCATAAGAAAGGAATTGAGGGAGAAAAGAAAAGAAAGGGACAGCGAGAGAGAAGGGAGAAGGGTATACGTGCAGAATTGAGGGAGAAAAGGAGAGAGAGAGAGAGGGAGGGAAAAAAGAGGAGGACGGAAAGAAGGAGAAGGGAGAGGGAAGAAATAAGGTCAGGGAGGGAGGGAGAAGAAGGGTAACCGAGGGAGAGAGGAAAGGGCAGCGAGAGGGAGGTAGTAAGGATGTAAGAGTGTCATAACATAACCAGACTAAACTAATAAACAGATTCTAAATTCACTTGAGGTTTAGAGAGGAAATGTGTGAGGAAAAGAGGAGGAGGAAGGAGAGGGAAGAGGAAGGACAGGAGGATGAGGAGGAGGCGAAAGGATGTGTTAGGATGTATTTATAGTTGACCAAACCTTAAAAGGGATCCTGTTTACACAAAAAAGAGAAAAATGTGGAGAAGAGAGAAAAGAAATGTGTGAGGAAGAGAGAATGGGGAGAGAGAAGAAGAGAAGGGTGATGAGAAGGAGGCGAAGATGGTGTTACAAAAATATCTACAGCTGATTATTATTATTTTTTTTAAAGCTAAGGAGACAGTTCAAGGGCGTAAAGAAAAATATGAAAAAAAAGTCCGCTACTTACTGCTCCTGAATAGAGGTCAAAAGAGTGTCCAAAAAGAGAGGTCAATTTCGGGAGGAGAGGTGTCTTCATACCTTCAAACCGATCTTACATACACTAAAAAGCGGCAATGTAGAGGAGGGAGAATGGAAGGGAGAACAAGATAAAGAGAACGAGAGAGAGAGAAAGGGTGAAAGAAGAGATTAATATATATCAAAACCGTTTACATTAAGCTTTTTCAATCATGCATTCACGCGAGACTTGGAGAGGGAAACGCATGTGTGTGTGTGTGTGAGGGTGAATAAGTAACTAAAATTATACATACTAATGACGTGTAATAATAATGAGTAATGATTTAAGGAGAGCATTAATGAATTGGATATCTGGGTTCCCTCTCTCTCTCTCTCTCAAAACAAAGAAAACAGAAACAAATGGAAAAAAGAAAAGAAATGACAGCAAAGCAAAAAATTATGAAAAGAAGAAGTCGAAGCAAAATTGATGGAAAAGTTAGGGAGGGTAACTTAGCTAAACTTAATATAGTCCTTCCAGATTCTCTCTCTCTCTCTCTCTCTCTCTCTCTCTCTCTCTCTCTCTCTCTCTCACCCCCCCCCACACACACACCTCTTTCACAAATTACAACATGAAGGATGCTGGTACCTGAACGCTCCTTAATTATTCAGTAACACGGGCAACAGAGGCGCGGAAAAATACATACATTCAGGCGGTCGCACTTATTATTATTCAAATGTTATGCGATTAATTTGTGCGCGGGTCGGTAAACACACAGGCAAGGGGAGGCGGCGGGGAAATAATTCACACAGAAAACACGACGAGTCCTAGAAAAGAGGATAAAAATTAATGGTTTCCGGGAATTGTTTATGTCTTTGTGTTAAGAGACGAAGGGAAGGGGAGAAAAAATGATGAGTGAGGGAGAACATGAGTTTTTCTTTCGTAATTTAGTACTATAATTAAAAAGACGATTATCATTTTTTTTATGGATAAGCTTCCCCTCGATTTTTTTTTGCTTTCTCTTCCCTTTCCCCATTTTCTTTCGTCTGCTTGCTTGCTTTTTTCATCCCATTCCCACCTCTCTCTCTCTCTCTCTCTCTCTCTCTCTCTCTCTCTCTCTCTCTCTCCCCTTTTGACCTTTCTCGTTTCCTACATCTCTTTTTTTTTGTTTCTTCTTCTTAGCTCCTCTGATCCCCTCCCTCTCTCCTACCCCCCTCTCCCTCTCCCTCTCTCTCTCGCTCTCTCTCTCTCTCTGACGGGAGGTGTCGGCCCAACAAAAGTGGTGTCAAGCGGGGTGAGAAGTGACCTTGAAAGAGCCGCGTTCCCAGCCTGCCATGAGAGAGAGAGAGAGAGAGAGAGAGAGAGAGAGAGAGAGAGAGAGTGAAGGGGGGGGGGCTAGTAAGGGAGATAAGAGGAAAGAAAAGGATGGTAAAAGACAGAGAAAAAGCAAGTCCACGAAAGAAAATGGGGGAAAGAAATGAATTACATGAAAATGAGAGAGAGAGAGAGAGAGAGAGAGAGAGCGCTCCTGTAAGCCTAACCCCACCTTGGTTTACAAATAGCCTAGCAGTACATCTTAATTTTCCTTCCACAAATAAGAAATTCGGAGACACACACATAACAGATAAATATATAGAAATATACAACAAATAAGATAAAACATAACAAACTATACAAAATGCAAATAAAAAAAATCATTCCTTTCGTTTTACAAGACTTTTATCTCCATCTAAGTAGGCAATTCATGATACAAATTGTTATTCAAGGACTCTCTCTCTCTCTCTCTCTCTCTCTCTCTCTCTCTCTCTCTCTCTCGTGGTGGGCTCCGCTGCCTGCCCGGACGAGACACTCAATGCCTCTCCTAAATATGTCCAGCACCGCCCCCGCCGCGTCCTCCACCCGACCGCCTGGGATATGCATGGAACGAACCTTTAATCTTTACCGTCCAAAGGCTTCCAATCCGCTACCAATTGGTGTTGCCGCTCTCTCTAACACTCACACTCACTCACTCTCAATCTCTCACTCTCTCTCTGTCTCTGTATCTATCTGTCTATCTTCTTTCGTCTTGTTTGATTTCGTCCTTCACTCAACTACACCAAATTGAGATCATCCAAATACCTTCTTCCTCTTCTTCTTGTTTATTGAATAGGGTGGAATGGGTCAGGCTAAGAGGGTGGGAGAGAGGGAGAAGAGCGGCCGGAGAAGATGAGGGTAAGGAGTTTGGGTTAAGGGGAAGGAAGGGAAGACGAAGGGAGGGGGTTGAAGAGGAAGTGACTAGGGCGCAAAGGGAAGGAAGGGAAGACGAGCGGCAGGGAAAGGAGAAGGAAAGGAAAACGAGGGGGGTAGGGGGGGTGAAAGGGAAGGGAAGACGAGGGATGAAGGGGGTAAGGAGGAAGGGAAGAGGAGGGGAAGAGAGGAAGAGAGGAAGGGAAATGGCATGAAAAAGAGAAAGTGGGAAATGTGGGTGAGATAGAGAGAGAGGAGAGGGAAAGAAGGGTAGAGAAGGAGGGAGGCAAGGAAGAGTAGAAGGAACGAAAGAGAGAGAAAGGGAAAGGGGGCGAGATAGAGAGGGGGAGAGAAGGGGAGGATGGCGGTAAGGAAGTGCAGAGGAAGGAAAAGAGGGAGAGGGAAAGGGGGTGAGGTTGAGAAAGAGGGGAAGGAGGGAAGAGGAGGAGGGAGGTGAGGAAGGGCAAAGGGAGGGAAAGAGATAGAGAGAAAGGGGTTTAGAGGAGGGGAGGAGGGAGGTAAGGAAGGGCAGACGAAGGGAAGGAGGGGAGTGAAGGGGAAGGCAGCCAGACATGAGGGTCCTTAGACTCGTGGGAGCACATGCAGATCAATGACTGAAGAAGGTAAGAGGTCATTTTAAAGGATTCAGCCAAGCAGCCAGCGTGGGAGAGGAAGAAGAGAAGAGGGAGAGGGAGAGAGGCAGGAGAGAGAGGAGAGAAAGGAAGGGGGTATGGAGAAAAAAATAGGGAAGGATGAAAGAGAAAAAATGAGAGAGGAAACTGAAGATGCTTGAGAGGAGGATGAGGGAAAGAGGAGAAAGAGAGGAAGGAAGATGAGGGAGGAAAGAGTGATAAGAGGGAGGATTGAAAGGATAATAAAGAAGAGAGGGAGGAAAGTGAAAGAAAGGAATTAAGAATGGAGAAAGAGAAGAGCAGATGGAGAGAGAGAGAGAGAGAGAGAGAGAGAGTTATGAAGGGGGGAAGAATTTGAAGGTTCACTGAAGACGAAAGGATATTTTAAAAGTTTCCCCTAGCGACGATGATACCAACTATACGTCATCTCTCTCTCTCTCTCTCTCTCTCTCTCTCCTTCATTCCTATTTCATAGCGTACCTTTTTCTCTTTCTTTTATAGCTTTCATTTCTCCTCCTTCTTCCTCTTCTTCCTTCTTCCTCCATTCCCTCTTTCTTACGTTCTAATTTCAATCTTTTTCTTTCCATTGAGTTTTTAGTCTTTTTTTTTCTTCAATATTTAATTTCCTTTCTTTCCCATTCAACCTCTTTCCTTCCTACCACCGTTCTCCTCATTCCTTTTCTCTTCCTCCTCCTCCTCCTCCTCCTCCTCCTCCTCCTCCTCTCCTTCCTCTTGGTGTTGAGTCCTCTTGTCTAAATATTTACCTCCCTCTCTCTCCGGTGTGATGGTGGTGGTGTTGGCCTTGTTCTCTCTCTCTCTCTCTCTCTCTCTCTCTTTCTGTCCGTCTGAATGTCTGGCTGTCTATAAATCTGTCGAAGTTTGTCCCTGTTTCTGTCTGTCCGTTTGTCTGTATCTCTCTAACGTTATGCAAATTTAATACAGGAAATTACGAAAAGTTAATAAGTTGAAAGCACGGGCGGGAGCAAAATAATAATAATAACGATAATAATAATAATAATAATAATAATAATAATAATAATAATAATAATAATAATAATAATAATAATAATAATAATAATAATAATAATAATAATAATAATAATAATAACAATAATAATAATAATAAAATAATGGAAGATGTAAATAAAAATGTGTAATAAACGGAAATATTTATGCATTAGGTTATATGCAATTTGTCTAATGAGAGAGAGAGAGAGAGAGAGAGAGAGAGAGAAGAATAATGAATAAATCGAAAAAGTTTAATCTGGTGGTGGTCTCTGGCAGCCCTTCTCTCTCCCCTGTACGCAATCTGTATATAAGGGAAAAAGTGGATCCGAGAGTGACTAGTTAAGTGTTGTCGTTTGTCTTTGTCACACCTCCTGGATAATGCTTTCTCTCTCGCTCTCTCTTTATCTTCGTCTCTATATCACTGTCACTCTCTCTCTCTCTCTCTCACACACACACACACACACACACTCTTTAGAATCTCAACACAATGGATACTTGAACGTTCGGCCTCAGGAATGGTCTCCAAACACTTCTTGCTCGGAAAGGCTTTTGAACGCAAACAAGAGAGACAATAAAGAAACGTTACTATTTTTTCCTTCTTTCAATTAGTGAGTTTTGTGGATGACCAGCAGATTTAGGCACTTTGGTTTTATTGTTTTTTCCTTGCATTGTGTTTTGTGGAGTTGCTTGTAATGTGTGTAAATGTGTGTGTGTGTGTGTGTGTGTGTGTGTGTGTGTGTGTGTGTGTGTGTGTGTGTGTGTGTGTGTGTGTGTGTGTGTGTGTGTGTGTGTTGCGTGATTAATGGAGAACATGAACACACACACACACACACACACACACACACACACACACACACACACACACACACACACACGGAGGGCCCTTATGAGCCATTAAATCATCGATAACTTACGAAGGGCACGCAATTAAGACACTAATTACCAATCACGTCCGCTAAATCATCGTTATAAACTGCCCTCTTCAACAACCCTCAATCCCCTCCTCCCCTCTCCTCCTCCCCCTCTGTTTCCCTTTTTCCTCTGTTCTTTTCCATTTATTCTTCATAATTTCCCTCTTCCCTTGTTCTTTCAGCCCATTCGTTCTTCCTTTTATCTTCCTTCTGCTTTTTCCCTTTCTATTCTTCTTCCTTTTTTCCCTCTTTTTCCTCGTCTTTCCTTCTTTTCTTTGGTCTTTCCCTTTCTAATATTTTTTTCCTCTTCTTTTTGCACTTTTCCTTTTATTCTTCCTCTTTCTTTTCATCATTCATGGTCTGTTCTTCCCTCTTTTTTTCCCTCTTATCGCCACTTCTCCTCTTTCTCTCCTCTTCCTCTTGTTTCCCTCTTCTTCCTCCTCTTTTGTTTCCTTCACATTCCCTTTTTATTCCTCCTCTGCTCTCCTCATTCACAGGCTGTTCTTCCCTTCTTCTCACCCTCAACTCCTCTCTCCTCCTCCCCCTCTTTCTCCTCCTCCTTCTCTACTTCTCCTCCTCCCCCCACTTTTCACATCCCCCACCAAAACCCTCTCCTCCCGCTGCTCCTCCTCCTCTTTCTCCTTCTCGCTATCATCATCACCTTCATTATTTTCAACAAACCCTTTATGGCCCATCTTTTCCTCGCCATCAGCGGCACCATCACCATCATCGCCATCAATACATCTCTCGCTCATGAACGACCAGCGATACATTTTCTTTTCCTTCCTATTCTTCCTTTTCTCCTTCTCACTCCGGTCGATTGGAGTCCCTTTGTTTTAGTTGGTGTGTGTGTGTGTGTGTGTGTGTGTGTTTGGTTCGTAGGAGGCAAGTTTAGAGATAGGAGGATATACGATGATTGTTTACAGAAGACGAGGAAGGCGGTGATTGAAGGGTAAACTTAGATAGATGAGAGGGCCAACTTCAGGGTATGTGAACGGAGTTGAAGGAAGGGGACGTGCGGAAAGGGTGGCAAGGGGGGATTCGTAGGCTGAGTAAGGGTGAGTAAAACTTGGCAGGATGACCATAAATTAGGTTAGATGAGAGAGAGAGAGAGAGAGAGAGAGAGAGAGAGAGAGAGAGAGAGAGAGAGAGAGAGAGAGAGAGAGAAAGCGCGGAGGAGGAGAAGGAAGAGGTTGAATGAATATAATAGAAAATAAAGGGGAAGAGAAGAAAGAAAGAGATGGAAGTAACAGAAAATGGAGATGAATAAAGATGAATAAAAATAGACATGATAAAAAGAAGCAATGCATAGAAAAAAAAATGAGAGGGAGATAGAGATGGAAGAATCAGAAAACATAAACAAAACAAAACAAGTAAAAGACATGACAGACAGGCAGACAAACAGACAGACAGACAGACAGAGCAGAGGATGAAACAGGGATGTGAGGGGAAAACCAAATCCGAGCAGAATAGAAGAGAATATAGATGACCAGAAAGGGGAGAAAGACGGACGAGGAAAGGAAATAGGGGAAGAATGGGGAAAGATAAACTAGACGAGAGAAGCTTAGGCAGGGCTTTGGGAGCTAATGGTCCTTCTAAGGGAGGTAACTGAGTAAAGGGAACTGGGAAAGGGGAAAAGGCAGGACGCTGATGGTGTTAAGGGGTGTCTCAAAGGGAGGTGTTGGGATAAAGGGAGTTGGGAAAGGGGAATAAGTAAGGTGGTGATTGTTAAGGGGAGATGATGGGTGGGAGGAGGTTTTAAAAGATGAAAAGGGGTAAAAAGTGTGCTAAGGGAGATGCTGTTTAAAGGAAGCGAATGGGTAAGTTCTCTAAGGGATGTGCCATGAAGAGGGAGCTGGGAAAGGGGAATAGTTAGGGAGGTGATATGTTAAGGGGTGTTCTAGAGGGAAGTGCTGAGCAAGGGGCTGTTGTATGAAGGGAAATGGTAGGATGCTATAGGTTTGCTAAGGGGCGGTGCTAGTTGAATGGAGCTAGAAAAGGGAAATGGGTAGGTTAGTGATAGGTAAAGGGGTGTTCAAAGGGGATGTAGGTAATGGGAGCCAGTCTGCCACACACCATTAGAGTCCCCCCTGCCGGAACCTGAGATCAGTTGTGTTTGTGAGCTAACAATGGGCCGACCTTTCAGCGGTCAGTCCCGCACACACACACACACACACACACACACACACACATACATACGTTCCCACTATCTAGTATTAGTTTCCTTCGTTGCTCTCGTCTTAGTGTTTCTATATTTAAACTGTTATTAATGTCATGAAAAGTAAAAAAAATTGAAAGATTAAAAGCACATTTTTTTTTACACATTAATGACTTTTGTTCCAATTTATTCACGTGTTTTCATCTTTCTATCCTTCGACTTACTGCCTTTCTCCGTTCTCTCTCTCTCTCTCTCTCTTTCTCTCAGTTACTTAAGAGACAACCTCCTGCTGAAATTGCGAGCAGAACAAAGGAACAAAACCAAGACCTCTGATATGCAATGCGATCCTTTTACAAATACACTTACCGAGGCAGTGTTTAGGATTGAACTCCACTTGGTATTGTTTCATCCCGCCTCGCTGACTTCTACTGCGTTGTCGGACTATGCCACGCCCTTTTCAGTTTCCCTCTCTCCCCTTTTCAACTTTTTCCCAATCCCTTGTTATCCCTTCTTCCCCTTTTCTGGTACTCTTTCATTTTTCAACTTTCTCTCTCTCCCATTTCCTTTTTTTTATTCTTCCTGTCTCTCCCTTTCCCACCTTTTAACTCTCTTCCACTTCCCTATCATCCCTCCTCCCTTTGAAACTCTTCCATCTTTTAACTCTCTCTCTCTCTCTCTCTCTCTCTCTCTCTGTTCCCCTCTTTTCCCTCCTCCATTTCTGATATTCATTCACCTTTCAACTCTCTCTCAATCTCTCTCTCCCATTTCCCTCTTTTTCTTCCTCTCTTTCTAAAACTTCATCTTTCAACCCTTTTCTACTCACCCTTCATCCCTTCTTCCACCTTCAACTCTCTTCCATTCCCCCTTCATCCCTTCTTTCCCCACTAACATTCTTCCACTTTTTAGCTCTTTCCCACTTCCTTTTCTTCCCTCCTCCCTTTCTAACACTTTTCCATCTTTTAATTCTTTCCTACTCCCTCCTCATCCCTCCTTTCCTCCTTCTCCAACGCTCCTCCACAGTGCAAGAATCTTCAGCCGGATGAAAACATTAGTATTCCAACACGAGAAGCTCTTGTAAGACGCGAGTATTTTAGCCGAGAGAAACTTCCCACCTTCCCATGAATATCTCTCTCGTGTGTGTCTGTCTGCTCTTTCGTGTCTCCATGTTTTCTTTTTACTTTTAGCTTTATCCCGTTTCAGGTCGGGTCTTCCTCTTTAGTTTTCCTTCTCTTCTATTTCGTATTCACCAACTCGTTTTTCTTAATTTCATCTTTCAACTCCATTATTTGTCTTTCTCCTTTCTCTCATCTCATCTCGTTAGCCATTCTCCTACTACCCTTCCTTCTTCTCCTCATACTCTTTCTCCTCTTCCTTTCCTTCCTCCTCTTCATTCCTCTTTCTCCTTCCTCTCCTTCTCCACCTCCTTCCACGACTACCAATGTTCTTCTCTTTTTTCTAATGTTTTCTCTTCCTTATTATTATTTTTTTCATCTCCACATCCGTTTCACTGCCTCCTACTCCTTTTCTTTCATATATTCTTTCTATTCCCACATACGCCTCTCTCCTTTCTCTCATATTCTCTCGTCCTCCTCCTCCTTCCCGTCCTATTCTACTTCCTCCTCCTCCTCCTCCTCCTCCTCCACATTCTCATATGACTACGAATGCGGCAGCGGGCAGGTATGCAGACGCGGGTTCAAGTGTTTGTGTGTCATGTTTGGGGTGAGCGAGTAAGCGGGGCGGCGTTGGTGGTATGTGTATGCAGAGAGGGGGTGTGGTGGAGAGTGTAGGGAGGGGGTGAGGTGGGGAGTGTAGGAAGGGGTGAGGTAGAGTGTGTGGCCCGGGGAGGCAAGCACAAAGGAGAACGCCAGGAAGAGTGAAGAGGGAGAAAGGAGAGAAGAAGGGAAAGAATGGCGCCTCGTGGAGTACTCGCGGGAGGAAAGAGATGAGAGATGGGAAGAGGAGGAGGAAAGAAGAACACTGAGAGGCGAATGCAAAGAAGGAAGGAAGAGTGAGGGGGGAGATGGGTAAAGAAGAAGGGGAAGAATGGATCCTTATACGGTACTTGCAGGAGAAAAAGTGAGAAGGGAGTTGGGACGGGAAGGAGGTAAGGAGGAGAGAAGAGCAGCTCTGGGAGGCGACCACAAAGGAGGAAGGTAAGAAGAGTGAAGAGTGAGGGAAGGAAAGAAGGGAAAGAAAGGAGTCTCATACAGTACACATGCGGGAGGAAAGATGAGAAGAAGGGAGATGGAAGAAGAAGGAGGAAAGAAGAAGGGAAAAATAACACTAGCAGGCGAGTACAAAGGAGGATGACAGGAAGAGTGAGGAGGGAGAGAAGGAAAAAAGAGGAAGAATGAACTCTCACACAGTACTTGCCGAAAGAAAGGTGAGAAGGGAAATGGAAAGTGGAGGAGGAAAAGAAAGAGAAGCTCCATCCCTCCGGAAAGAGTACCAACGCTGTGTGAGGGGCAAATAAGGCTAAGAGACGAAGCACCTTTGTTCCTGGTGATATATTTAAGCCCAAAGACGCAAATTATGCATACTATCTACTGAAATGTTAATATAAAACCTCCTGAGCTGAAATATATGATTAGCAAGGCGGCAAAATTCGTAAAACATCAAATTCATAAGTATAGGGTATATGACGTATAAGGAAAGAGAAGAACCTTTGCTCTTGATATATTTAAACTGAAAGACCAATTTTATGCATACAACTTATTATGATTATATGTAGAAGGCCGCTTGAGCCAAGATAAACGATTTGCTAAACGGTATAACTCGCACTTTTCGCCTTGGCAACATATCTAAGCTTAAAGACCAATAAACATACATAATCTACTGCAATGCTGATATATACGAGACCAAGTTTACGTGCTGTGAAGGTAAGCTTAGAGGGGGGGAACGTAACGCTAACTCAAACCCATTTACACCTAAATAAGCCTGAAAACCCAACATAATGGATACAGTCTCCTGCAGTGTTATAGGTGATAGACACGCTCGGGAGCTGAGAGGGAGCCATTAGCTGGGCGGCATAATTTGTATTCACGCCAAAGCCTCGCCGGAGCAGATCACACAGTATCGACGCTGGCGGATCCGAGTCTGGGCTGCAAATGAAGTGTTGACATTGGCAGGCATTGTTCGTGCGGCTTGCAGCGGGATAACAGACGAAGAGGGAAGCAGCGAGGGAGAAGGAGGAGGAGGAGGAAGAGGAGGTGAGGATATGTAAGCGGGGGTGGCGGAGAGTATAGATGGAAGCAGAGAGAGAGAGGGAAGGAGGAGGAGGAGGAGGAGCCGGTCGTGCGTAGGCGGGAGTTGTGTGGAGTGTGGTAGGAGGGCGCCTTTAGATAACACACATAAGAAGGCTTTTGGTAATGGCCTAGGCTCCCCTGATGCCAATATTCGCTTGCTGTGGTGTTGAAGAGGCTTTAAGGGATGTTGGAGGTGGTGGTGTAGGGGGTGTTGACATGATATGGGGAGGGTTGAAGAGGTTGTGGTGTTGTGGGTGTTGGTGTGGTGGTGTTACGGCTTTCATCCTCGGCTGTCTAATAACCCATCGGGGACTCCTTGACAGCCCGACAGCAACAACAAGAACGCCAACAATGATACCGAGGAACACAATGAGCGCCCTAATGAGTGGCGGGCGAGTGACGTTCTTGCCTCCCACGGCCGCACAGGAAGGCGAATTCATCTCATCAAAACAAATGGGGGTTCTGCAGTCAATACTAATCACTCCCTTGCCACTTTGCTTACTCACTCTCCCTAATTCCTTTACCCACTCACTCACCTAATCATTAGCTTATTCACTCCTTTACTTCTTTACTCGCTCACTCACTATATTCAATTGTTAACTCACTTCCTTCCTCTTTTACTTACTCATTCATTCATTCACTCACTCTCTTACTCCTTTCTTTAATCCCTTACGTATTTAATCACTCATTTATTTTATCCATTACCTTTCTATTCTCATTTCTCTTTCCTGTCTCACCTCCTTACTCATTTTCTCGCTCCTTTCCCTCATCCATTATTCTTTTATTTACGTTTCTCCTTTTTCTCTCACTCCCTAACTTCCTTATACTTTCCATATTTTACACGCCCTTAACTTACATTCTCCCTTCCTCTATCATTCTCTCCCTAATTCATTCCCTTACCCCATAATTCCTCTTCTCACATTCTCCTTTTCTCTACCGTTTGCTTGTGTTTCCTCACGTCCTTACCCACTCCCACACTCCCTTACTCCCTCAACACTAACCAATTTCCTCCCTCACTCCTCTACTTAAATCTAACTCCAGTATTCTCTCCCTCCATCCCTTCATCCACTCCGTCACTCGCTTATACTCACTCCCCTTCCAGGCCTAGCGATGATGTGTTTCTATGGCAACCAGTCACCTGCCACGTACCTGCGAATGAGGGAAAACATATTAGTTATTCATATACGGCGGAGAGTGCGACTAGCCGACAAGGGAGCAGCGAGAGCTTGATTAGTACACGGGGGTAAAATATATAGAGAGAGCAGCATGTGTATAGAATAGAGTAGATAAGAGTATAGTTGTGTTTAGTATAGTATAGATAGGTACGTTGGTAGTGTACTTATGTGTGAGAGAGATAATGTGTGGGACGTAGAAGAAGGGAGGGAGATGGCAGTTTATGTAGAATGATAGGAAGAAGGAAAAAACTAAGAAAAAAAAGGAAAGAAAAGAAAGAGAAGAAAAGATGAAGAAAAGAATGATAACTGAGAGAATGAATGAAGAAAAGAGGAGGAAGAAGATGGAGAAAGGAAATGGAAGGCAGTTTATGAAGGATGATAAAAAAAGAAGAAATAATAAGAACAAAGAAAAGAAGAAAAAAAAAGAACGATTATGAGTACCACAAGGCTTACAACATGGGTCCTAAAAGTAATAATGCTTAAAATATAACCCGTGTGCTGAGAGAAGTTACATTAGTGGTGGAAGCCGTGGTAGGGAGATGAGGCGTATGGTCGAGGCTGCTACAAGTAAGAAAGAAACGAGGCTTACAAAAGGATCATAAAGGCAATGGTTAAAATATGACTCGGGCGCTGGGAAGAGTTAACAGAGGTAGTGGGGGGTAGATGTGGTGTATGGCGGAGGCTTTTGCGAGTAAGACGAAACACAGGCACGCAGATCTTAGTACTTAGAGGCTTGCAAATGGATTGGAACAGTAATAATGGTTAAAATATGACTTGGAAGCTGGAAAAAGTTACAACGGCAGAATTACAATGATAGGGAGCTGTGGTATATGGTGGATGCTGGTGCGAGTAAGAAGAAACACAGGTACACAGCTCTTAGTACTTAGAGGCTTACAAAATGGGTTCTCAAGGTAATAATAATGAAAATATGACTCGAACGCTGGAAGGGCTACAACAGTGGTGAAGGCCGCGGTAGGAAGATGTGTACGGTGAAGGCTGTTGCGAGTAAGAAGTAACCCATATACACAGCTTTTTGTACTTAGAGGCTTGCAAATGGATAGTAAAGAGGCACTTGGGAGAGTTAACAGAGGTAGTGGTATGGAGCTGTGGTGGATGGTGGAAGATGTTACGAGTGAGAGGGAGCACAGTGACACAGCTTTTAAGTCTTTATCGGCTTACAAATGTGTCGTAAAGTTAACAAGGTTGAAAATATGACTTGGAAGCTTCGAAGTTGTAAAAGTAATGCAGACAGAGATTAGGTGATGTGGTATATGGTGAAGGCTGATATGAGTAAGGAAGAAACACAGAGAAACAAAGACACACAGCCCTTTGTACTTAAAAGCTTGCAGATGCATAGAAAAAGGGTGTTAGAAAAAGTTAAGAGGCAATGGTGGGGAGATGTGTATGGCCGAGGGTGTGATGTGAAAGAAGAAACACATATATCGCCATGACTACACCTCCTCACGCACACACACACACACACACACACACACACACACACACACACACACACACACACACACAGCACAAAAGACCCACATTATTCATACCACCAAATAATTTACAAGGCACTTAATCCTTACATCTCCTAGTTATGCTCACGACACAAACTCCATTTCTTATTCTTTTTCTCCTTCTCCTACCGTACTTATAAGCTTACATATGCACAGAGAAGAGGCGCTAGAAAAACTTAAGAGGTAGTGGTGTGTAGCTCTCTCTTTCGGCCACCTCTTTGGATTCTTTTTGTGAGCAGCGAGTAGCGGGCTTTTTTTTATTATTGTTTACTTTTTTTGTGCCCTTGAACTGTCTCCTTTGTTGTAAAAAAAAAAAAGCTGTGTTGTATGGCCCGGTGTGTGTGTGATGCGTGTGGCGTGCGAGGGGAACATGAGGCCAGCGGGGTCGTGATGAGGGTTGTTGTCTGTCATGATCCATCACCGTCCTGACGAGGCCAAGTTTTCACATCCACACGCTCGCTCGCTAGGCTCTTAAACCCGACGATGAAGCTGAGTAATGCCCACGACAGACTCTCCACCTCCATGACTACACCTCCTCACGCACACACACACGCACACACAGCACCAAGGACCCACATTATTCATACCACCAAATAATTTACAAGACATTTAATCCTTACACCTTTTTATTCTTATTCTTATTCTTTTCCTCCTTCATCTCCTGTTTCCCTTTGCCTCCTCCTCTTCTTTCCTTTTCTCTCCTACTCTTTCCCCTTCTATTCTTCATTTCTCCTCCTCATTCACAGTCTCTTCCTCCCCCTATCAACCATAACCCCACTTCCCCTTTTCCTCTTCCTCCTCCTGCTTATCTCTTCTTCCTCTTTCCTTTTTCCTCTCATTCCTTTATCCTTCTCTCCCCCCCCCACCTACCCACAGCCCTAAAGAACCGTATTAATCACACCACATCATAAATTACCACCTACTGAAGCCTTGCGTCTCATCCAAACTCATTTAAACGAAAAGGGAAAGAACGTGAAGAGTTTTGTGCTAACCCTAAAGATGAATTAATCACACACACACACACACACACACACACACACACACACACACACACACACACACACACACACACACACACACACACACACACACACATACACACTAACTAACAGATTGCAAAAGTTAGAAGCAGTATGTTCTGAGCCTCTTAATGATCGTCTTTACCCTAATTAACTACTAATGAGATGAGAAACGAACCTGAGATGAAAAGGCTGATTGACTGAATAGCTGATTGAATGATTGACTGACTGATTGACAGATTGACCAATGACTACCTGACTGACTGACTAACTGACTAACTGAATGAATGGATAAATGAGTGAATGAATGATTGAATGAAAGAATGAATGAATAAATGAAGAGAATGGACGAATGAAGGAAGGAAGGAGTGAATAAGCAAGCAACTGACGAGTAAAGTAGGTGAGTGAGTGAGTGAGTGAGTGAGTGACTGACTGACTAATAGACTGACTGATTGACTGGCCGACTAGCTGACTGTCTGCGCAAGCGACTCAACAAGCAAATCCCGCACGAGACACTAAGCGGAAGACTGGCTGATTAACTGACTGACTGACGATAGTGGAGGTGGTGGTGATGATAGCGGTCGTGGTGGTGGTGATGATGGCAGTGGTCGTGATGGTGGTGATGGGGGTGGGCGGTAGTCTTAACTGCTTTAGATTCACCTTCATCACTCACGGTAACACACACACACACACACACGCATAGTAGGTAGTCTGAAGGAAGATGTGGGGAGGGTGGAGAAGGGGGGATGGAGAGGCAAGGAAGAGAGAGAGGAAGGCAATGTGGAGTGGTATAAGGGACAGATGGAGTGAGGTTAAATGGACAACGAGATGGGTGATGTGGAGTATAAGTGGAAGGTGGATGAGAGAGATGAGAGACGGGGGAGAGAGAGAGAGAGAGAGAGAGAGAGAGAGAGAGAGAGAGAGAGAGAGAGAGAGAGAGAGAGAGAGAGAGAGAGAGAGAGAGAGAGAGAGAGAGAGAGAGAGAGAGAGAGAGAGAGAGAGAGAGAGAGAGAGAGAGAGAGAGAGAGAGAGAGAGAGAGAGAGAGAGAGAGAGAGAGAGAGAGAGAGAGAGAGAGAGAGAGAGAGAGAGGCGGATGGCTGTTTTTGAAGAATGATAAAAAAAAAAAATCACAGAAGCAAAAAGAAGAAAAAAGAAGAAAAAGAAGAAATGAATGATGTATAAGAGTATGAATGAAAAGAAAGAGAGGATGAGGAGGGTGGGAGGGAAGCAGGAGGAGGTTGAGTAGGAGGTTTAGAAGGACGTGTAGGGAGGAGGAGGAGGAGGAGGAGGAGGAGGAGGGTGGAGGCGGGAAGGAAGTGTCCACTTAACCTTATGATGGTACACGCTGACAGCAACACAGCCAGCAAGTGTGTGTGTGTGTGTGTGTGTGTGTGTGTGTGTGTGTGTGTGTGTGTGTGTGTGTGTTTTACGGTGAAGGAAGCAGCTCAAGGGCAAAAATAAATGAGAAAAAGAAGTCCGCTAATCAATGCTCCTATATAAGAGAGTATGGATGTGTGTGTGTGTGTGTGTGTGTGTGTTTCCCCGCCATTAAACCCAGCCGTCAAAGTCATAAAACATGGTCGTCCTTGATTGAAAACAGTGATCGCTTCAAACTGAATAAAAAATATGAAAATTAAAATATATACATAAAAAAAAATGCATCGAAGCCCAGTGACATTAATGACCAATCAAGGGAAATAAAAACCGAACTATCGAATTTAATTAAAACACACACACACACACACACACACACACACACACACACACACACACACATACACACACACACACACACACATAAAACAGTTCATTCCTATTCCACTTCCAATACATTTTTCTTCGTCGTTTCAAAGTTCTCCATCGAGCCGAAGTTAACACACACACAAAAAAGAAACACTAATAGAAAATGTTTACGTTTCTTGGGTGACACTTTAAATTTACGACACAAAGAAGGAGAAATTTAAACCAATCAGCCTTTCCTAAACGTCGGAAGTTCCAGGACTCAAAGAACAGAAATAGACGAAGAGGAATAAAGAGAAGAAGAGAGGATAGGAGATTTAAGAACAGAAATAGACGAAGAATAATAATAATAAGAGATAATAGAAGATCCAAGGACAGTAAAAAAAAGAGCTGGGAGAAGAATAAAGAATAAGGGACATAAATACAGAAACAGAAGAGGAAATAGGAGAAGAGAATAACTGATATAAGTACAGCAATAAAAGAAGAATAAGGAGAAGTAGAGAGAATATGGAATATAAAAACAAAAACAGTAGAGGAATAATAGCGCATAAGGGCAGGAGGGGAAGGTGAGAAGGAAGGAAGGAAGGAAGGAAGGAAGGAAGGAAACCAGTGACGGGAAAGAGAGAGAAATATGCGATAGAGAGTCACAGAAAGGGACAAGGAAAGAGAGAGAAAGACACGAGCAGGACACATAAGTCGATGAGATTTAGGAGGTGACCGCAAGGAAGCATAAGGAACAAGATTAAAGTCGGGAAAGGAAGAAGAAGAGGAAAATGGCGATGGAGAGAGTGACATATTGTGAAAGAACGGATGCAGGGACAGACAGACAGACGGAGAGAGAGATAGAGTGAATGACGAGCAGGAAACATAAGCCGATTAGATTTAGGAGAGCGGCCGCAAGGGAGCATGAAGGTAAGATTAAAGACAAGAAAAGAGAAGTACGAGAAGGAGATAAAAGAGTGACAAAGTGAGATTAGTAAAGTGAGAAACATGTTTGGGGAGAGATGAAATGGAAAGGGAAGGGAAGGGAAAGGAAGGGCAGGAAAGGAAAGGATAGGAAAGGAAAGGAAAGGAAAGGAAATTAAAGGAAAGGGAAGGGAAGGGAAGGGAAGGTGAGGGGGGGAAAGGGAAGGGAAGGGAAGGAAAGGGAGGGGGAGGGAAGGGAAGGGAAGGGCAGATAGAGAGATAGAGATAGAGAGAGAGAGAGAGACAGAGAGAGAGAGAGAGAGAGAGAGAGAGAGAGAGAGAGAGAGAGAGAGAGAGAGAGAGAGAGAGAGAGAGAGAGAGACAGAGGGAGAGAGAGAGAGAGAGAGAGAGAGAGAGAGAGAGAGAGAGAGAGAGAGAGAGAGAGAGAGAGAGAGAGAGAGAGAGAGAGAGAGAGAGAGAGAGAGAGAGAGAGAGAGAGAGAGAGAGAGAGAGAGAGAGAGAGAGAGAGAGGACACACACAAAAAAGAGAAAACGATGCAAACACAAGTAAAAAAACGAATCAAGGCATAAAAAAAACAGGAATAATTGTCAAGATCGCAAAGCTGAAGAAAAGGAATAAAGAAGAGAAAGACAGAGAGATAAAGAGAAGTAAGCGAAGGACAAAGAGATAGAGAGAGAGGAAGGGAGGGGAAAAAAACGTGATAAATGACCTTCTTTCCTCGTTCTCTCCATCTTTCCCTCCTCGCCTTGTCCACCCACTTCACTCTCGTTTCGTTGAGATGAGAGCAAAAGAAGAGGAGGAGGAGGAGGAGAAGGAGAGGAAAAGAAAGAATAATAATATGTCGAAAAAGAAGAAGAGGAAGATCAGGAGGAGAGGGTAGAGGGTCAAGCAAGGCACCTGTATATATATAGAGAAAATATTTTAGAAGATTATGTATACAGGGAGGTTTTTAGGAGATTATATAGAGAGATGACTTCTTACGCGACTCGATCAAAAATTTCTTATATGATTGAAGATTTTCCCGACACATCTCATTAGCTATCCAGGTCTGTCACTCAATCTGTCTGTGCCCTTTGTGCCTCTGTAGCTGTCTGTTTGTTAGTGTCTGTTAGTGTCTCTGTATGTATCTCGTCTCGTTTATGTCTATCTGTCTGTCTTTCTTTCATTCTCTCTCAGTCGCTCTTTTAATATATCTGTTTATCTATCTATATTTGGACATCTTTCGGTCGATTTATCCATCTCTCTCACACTCACACTCACACACACACACACACACACACACACACACACACACACACACACACACACACACACACACTTCACGCATTCTCGGGAACGTTAAAAAAAAATCAGTGTTAAAAGTACGGAAAATAACATTAGAGGAAAGTTAAGGAGAGTTAGGCCGAAAGAATCTCTTAAGAATCTTCCATCCTGAGTGACCCTTGAGAGAGAGAGAGAGAGAGAGAGAGAGAGAGAGAGAGAGAGAGAGAGAGAGAGAGAGAGAGAGAGAGAGAGAGAGAGAGAGAGAGAGAGAGAGAGAGAGAGAGAGAGAGTGAGAGAGAGAGAGAGAGAGAGAGAGAGAGAGAGAGAGAGAGAGAGAGAGAGAGAGAGAGAGAGAGAGAGAGAGAGAGAGAGAGAGAGAGAGAGAGAGAGAGAGAGAGAGAGAGAGAGAGAGAGAGAGAGAGAGAGAGAGAGAGAGAGAGAGAGAGAGAGAGAGAGAGAGAGAAACGAACAAACAAACAGCGGAAGGGGAGGGGAGCAGTAACGGGCGCGAGATGGGACTGCATTGATCTCCTGTACTTTTGGCTTCCTTGAAGGGACTGTCGTCTTCCCTGGGTCTAAAGGCGAGGGGCTGAGGAAGTCACGGAGAGGGGGGGGAGGAGGAGGAGAAAGAGGAGAGAAATAAAGAGGAGAACGACGAGAAGAAAAAAGGGAGAATGAAAAGTGCGAAAAAGAAGAATAAAAGACGGAGATGGTAAAGGAGGAGGAAAAAGAGGAGAGAAATAAAGAGGAGGACGACGAGAAGAGAAAAGGGAGGATGAAAAGTAGGAAAAAGAAGAATAAAAGAGGGAGTAGGTAGAGGAGGAGGAGGAAGATGAGAGATTGATAACAAGCTAAAATATTGGAAGAAATGTCGATAAACGAAAATATGTGGAAAGAAGAAAGATTGTTAAATTAAGCGAGTAAAGAGAGAGGAAAAAAAGGAGCGGGAAGATCCACGACTCGGAAAAAAAAGTACGGAAAAGATGTGAAAGAAATGATATGATAAACAAAACATTGAAACCTTCCGATTATGAGAGAAAAACAAAATATTCGAAAAAAGTGTCACAAAAAAATGGAAATGAAAAATCAAAATGTAGCAACTTAAAACGAAATAAAAAAAAAATCGAAAAAATTCATATTGTATAGAAATAAAGAGAGGTATTGCTTTGAGAGGGAGAGTGGGAGTGAAAAAAAAATCACAGGGGAAAGAAGATAAATATGTACCTTCAAGTAACGGATGATAAGAAAGATGAAGAAAATATAAATAAATCAATCCCTTCAACACATTCACACACAAACAAAACCAAGAAGAAAGAAAAGAGAGAAAAAAAGCATAATTAGAGAGATAATCAAAGAAAACGTATGAATGGAGCCAATGAAGGGAGGAAATTGAGGGAGAGAATATTGATAAAAGAAAATCGAACAAGAAGAAAGAGAGAACAAGGAAGAAAATAAGAAGACAAAACATGATAATTGGAAAGCGAGAGAGAGAGAGAGAGAGAGAGAGAGAGAGAGAGAGAGAGAGAGAGAGAGAGAGATTAAACGTAACGATGCAAAACGTATAAGCCTGTAATCTCTCTCTCTCAGGCATTTAAACACAACAACTGCATGCCCACAATATCTTCCAGCACTATCGTTATTCCCTTTATCTCCCCCATTCCATTCTCCTTCCCTCATCCTCTATCTCCATTCCACCTTTCCCCTCCATTACCTGTAAGCGGTCCATTCATTAACCTGTATCTCCCTTACTTAGAGGAACCGAGACTAGAGGAAAGGGGGGAAAGGAGGAGGAAGGAAGGAGAGGCCTTTTCACATAATCACCTATTCACTAACTACAAAGGAAGTCATCAGAATCATTAACACCATTATGATCATCAACACAACTTAAGGTGAGAATTCATTTGCATCGACACATCATTCTTCTTCGCTGCTTATAATGGTTCGTGGACGGTGAGATGAAGCAGGGAGAGGTAGGAAAGGTGATGGAAGGGAGAGGTGGTAAAGAGGATGGAAAGAGGAAGGGGAAGAGGAGGGGAGAAAGTGAAAATGGAATGTATGATTAGATGACGGAGAATATAGATGAGGAAGGGACGATGGGGCTGATGATAGATACAGAAGACGGATGAAAACGAAGAGGAATTGCTTGGTCATGGAGAGAAGAAAGGAGGAAGAAAAGTTAGAAGAGATGAGATGAAAAATGGAAGAGAAGTGAATGAAGGAAAGAAGGATGAAGAAAGAGCGGAAAAAAAGGAATGAAGGAAGTTGGAAATAATGGATAGACAGAGAAAGGAAGGAAGAGAGGTAGAAAAAAAGAAAGAAAGGAAAGAAGGACTGAAGAGTAGATAGTAGAAGAGAAAGAAGAAAATGAAAACGCAAAGTAAAAAAAATGGAAAGAAGAAAAAATAGTAAAGAAAAGAAAACAAAAATGAAAAATGAAAGAAAGTTAGGAAAGAAGCAGGCACGGGCGGGAGGGAAAGAAGGAAGGAAGGAAGGAAGGAAAGCAAGGAAGAGAAGAAAGAAAACTTAATTAAAGAAAAAAAAACTGAGCAAGAGGATCAAAGGCAAAACATTTCTGAAAACTTTGATTCGTGAAAGTTGCAAGTTAATTTTTTTCATGAGCGAAAGTTCAATGACGTTGGTAGTTATTTTCCAGAGTAATATTTCCTTGGGTACATTCAAACGATCCCTTCAATAATATTTTCCAACGTACCAGTTTTCTGAGAGCCCAATTTTAGCATACGAACATTTTCTGAGGACATATTTTTAGCATAAGACTCATTAGGGAAAGTCTTGGATAGAGGTGCCTTTCTCTTTTTTTTTTCCTACTTATCCTTCTTTCTCTACTAGCTTTTTTTTCTTTCATTACTCTCACATACCTTTTTTCATATTCTTCCTTCCTTTCTACTATCCATCCTTCGGTTCTTGGTGTCTTTCTCTATTTATTTTTCCACACATCCTTCATTTCTTTTTTCGTACATTAGAATGACCCACAACTACCTCCATACATTCATTCATTCTGACCTCCTTCCCTCTTCCTCTCCTACTTTTCCTTATCTCCATACGCCCTCCCCTTTTAACCCGAATATAGTAAGATGACCTACTTACCAACGTCTATCAGATTTTGACCTGTTCTCATTTTCATACCTTTACGTAATGGAGTCTGACCTCACTTGACCTCAATCTCGTGTACCTGAGTTTATTTCAGGAGGCGTTCAGGTCACTAACGAGACAGATACAGACGTGAGCAAGAATAGCATCGAGTCTAATACCTTTTGCGCTATTCCGAGAAAGCGCGAACAAACACACACACATACACACACACACACACACACACACACACACACACACACACACACACACACACACACACACACACACACACACACACACCTACCTTAGTATATAACTCTTTCTTATTTTCGTTCCTTTCATTCTCTCTTCAGTTCTTTCTTTCTCTCTTCCTTTCCTTGTTTATTAATTATGTCATTCGTATGTTTTTTCCTACTTCTATTCCTTCTATTTTTATCATTTTTTTCTCCTTTATCTACCAATGAATCTATCTGTCTGTCTCATACACAATCACAAACACACACACACACACACACACACACACACACACACACACACACACACACACACACACACACACGCTCACACACAATCACACAATCAAACACACAATCAAACACTCACACACACACGCATTCAACCCGAGCCCCTTAAACAAAGCCTCACAGCTCACAATCATTATAGCAATTCTACTACAAGGGATTATTCTTTCTTCATCCCTGGAAGCCACTGGAAACTAAGGTTTATTTTTAGAGCTTCTTAAACCCTCTTAGCCGCGGGGAAGGACAGAAGACAAAGGAGGGTGGAGAAAGGGAATGGAAATACGGAAGTGGGAGTGCAAGTGAATGGATGAAAGGGCGCGTGATGAATGGGAAGGAGAGGGGGAGAGAGAGAAAGCAAGAGGAATGAGGACGGAATATAAAAATGGGGAGAGAATAGAAAGCAGGACAGAAAAATGGATCAATAGGACTTTGGAGAAGGAAATAAAGAAAGCGTTGGGTGGAATAAATAGAGAAAATAAGAAGGAAGAAGAAGAGAAAGAGGAAGAAGTGAAAAAATTAGTCATTAGGAATATAAAAGCTAAAACGGTACATGCAAAAGAGAGCGAATTAATGAATGGAAACACGACGAAAGAAAACTACAGAAAATAAAGGTAGAAAAAAAGGAGAAAGAGGATGAAATAGTAAAATATAAAGAAAATAGAGATGAATGAAGGTAGACATGATGAAAACAATAAATGGATTAGATAAATTATAAATACATAAATACATAAATAAACAGATAAGTTAACAGAGGGAAATAGAGGTTAAAGAATAAAAAAACTGATTAAAAGACTAAAAAAATAAAGCATACACAATAAAAGAAAGACGCAGAAAAAGGAAGAAGGAACAGGAAGAAGGAAGGGTCGGGAGCGGTGTCAGAGAGAATGAGTCCCGGGAAAGGTGTGTGGCAGGCGGCGGCCATCACTCAGGTAAGCCACGTCAGGTAAGACAAATATTTGAGTGTTGGCTTTAGCGTTATGTTTTTACCCGAGACTTCATTTTTCCATCATTTTTTTTTTAACTAAAGTGTTTCTACATCTGGACGCTCCTTTATTCTCCCTTTCTGTACAATAATAGGTACAAATAGGCAGCAAAAAAGTACTGTAAATTGTTAGTGCACTTTTCTGAGCTTGTTTTTTTATTTTCTCTATTACTGTTTCATCTTATGTTTTCTTTGTTTTACTATTTATCATTTCTTCGCTACATTATCTCCTACTCCTTCTCCTTCTCCTCTTCAATATTATCTATCTAACTTCTGTGTTCACTTTCCCTCTCTCCTTTTTTTTCCTATTTAATCGTAAATATAAAAAAACCGCACCAATAGTGTGCTTCAGATTCATATTGTATTTTTTCCTTAACTAGTCTTTTTATTTTTATTTTCATTTATGTTCTGTATGTTTTGGCGTTATAGATTTTTGACCTCTGATTTTTTTTTTCCTCTTCCTTCTCCTCCTCCTCCTCTTATATATTATTTCTCTAACTCCTGTTCTAACTTTCCCTCTTTTCTGAAATTTTCCCTTCACTTTTTTCCTGGCTTGTGTCTACTCCCCTCCTCTATCTCTTTTTTCCTCCTATCTAACCACCCCTCCACTTCCTCCTCTTCCTTCTCTTTCTCCTGTATATTATTTATTAAACTCTTGTTCTAACTTTTCCTCTTTTCTGTAACTTTCTTTCATCTTTGTTTAGGCCTTTGTCTATTCCCCTCCTCGTCTCTCTCTCTCTCTCTCCCATCTATCGACTAGCTTTCCATTTTTTTCCGATTTTTTCTCTCTCCAGTATATTATCTATCTAACCTCTCTGTTTCCTTCTATTCCTTATCTTTTTTTGTTTTTCCTATACATTATTTAGCTAACTCCTTTTCTAACTTTCCTTCCTATCTGAGATTTTCACTCTTTTTAATGCTTTTGTCTATTCCACTCCTCCACCTCCCTCTCCTCCTCCCTATCGACTAGCTTTTCCATTTCCTATACTTCCTTCTCTTTCTTTCTCCTATACATTATTTATATAACTCATATTCTACTTTTCCTTCCCTTTCTTCAGATTTTTGTCGATTCCATTCCTCCAACTCCCATTCCTTCTCCCTATCGACTAGCTTTTCCATTTCCTATACTTCCTTCTCTTTCTTTCTCCTATACATTATTTATATAACTCCTATTCTACTTTTCCTTCCCTTCCTTCAGATTTTTGTCGATTCCATTCCTCCAACTCCCATTCCTTCTCCCTATCAACGAGCTTTTCCATTTCCTACTCTTCCTTCTCTTTTTCTTTCTTCTGTAAATTATTTATCTAACTTCTGCTCTAAGTTTCCTTCTCTTTCTTCAGATTTTTATATATTTCAATCCTCCATTCCGCTCCTCTTACCTATCGGCCAGCTTTTCCATTTTTTCTCAGATTTCCGTCGATCAGTTTTTTTCCCCGTCGGCATCTTTTGCTCGCGCCGCTAAGCCGAGCGAGATATGATGTTCATCTATTTCTCTGAGAGTCACCATGGCAACCACCTTAGACAAAGCCTAGTCCAGACTCTCTCTCTCTCTCTCTCTCTCTCTCTCTCTCTGCAATTGTGTGTATTTGTGTGTGTGTGTGTGTGTGTGTGTGTGTGTGTGTGTGTGTGTGTGTGCGCAAGAATAAATATATGTATGTGCTTCATGAATAACGAAAACCCAAAAGATAAAATATGAAGAGGAGAAAAACGCTAGAAATACCAGAGAAAAAATATACAAGATAAAGTAAAACATAAGAGAGATATAGAAAAAAAATAACAGAGAAAGAACTATGCAAAATGAAATAAAACAGTCGAGAAATAGGAAAGAAAATAATAAGAGAAAGGAAATATGGAAAAAAAAAGAAAATCTATGGCTCCGTACTTCGTAAAGAGGGAGGGGGAGAGGGAGGGAGCGATGAGGGAGGGAGGGAGGTGAAAATAAAGGTGGAAGGTGAGGGCAGGCGAGGGGAAACTGAAAGGTCAGGAAATTGTGTGTGTGTGTGTGTGTGTGTGTGTGTGTGTGTGTGTGTGTGTGTGTGTTTTAAGAAAGAATCGATGAGAGAGAGAGAGAGAGAGAGAGAGAGAGAGAGAGAGAGAGAGAGAGAGAGAGAGAGAGAGAGAGAGAGAGAGAGAGAGAGAGAGAGAGAGAGAGAGAGAGAGAGAGAGAGAGAGAGAGAGAGAGAGAGAGAGAGAGAGAGAGAGAGAGAGAGAGAGAGAGAGAGAGAGAGAATAAAAAGACATGAATTATAACACACGTCAATAAGTCAACAGGTAAGGCACACACACACACACACACACACACACACACACACACACACACACATACACGAGGGAAAAATAAAAATAGGTGAGCATCTGCTGGAGGTGAAATTAATTAACATGAACATCAAATAAGAAAAAAAACATCAAAGCAATAAAAATAATAATGATTCAGGGAAATGAGAAAGAGGAAGAGGGAAAAGCGAGTAGGTAGAGAGATACAGATAGTTAGATAATGAAATATAGATAGATAGATATAGATAGATAGATAGATAGATAGATAGGTACATACACAGATAGATAGATAGACAGGGAGACAAATAAATAAATAGATTCGGATATATATTTAATAGATGGACTGATATTTAGATTAGTAGATAGAGGAAAACAAAAGTGATAGGTAGATAGACAGGCTGACAGGCATGCAGACAGGTAAACAGACAGACAGACAGACAGACAGACACACTAATGAAGGCAGCGCCTGTATTAATCCGTCCTATCAACAGACACCAAGATTAGTGCCGAGTCTCATTCATTTTACGTGATTGAATTTTTCGTCTGAGTGATCTTTTTTGCGGCTTTGGGAAATCTGCTAAAATATGTTATTAGGAAGATGAGGTGGGAAGGAAACCAGGGTAGAGGGAGGGAGGGGAAAAGGAAAGGAAGGAGGAAGGGAAACTGAAAGAATGATAAGGAGAAGGAAGGAAGAATGGGAGAGAGGAAGAATTATAAGAGGGAGGAGGATAGGACTAGGAAGGAAAGGAAGGAGACAGGGAAAATGATATTGAGAAGGATAAGGAGAATGGGAAGGAGGAAGAATAAAAGAAAGGAGGAGAGTAGAAAGGGGAAGGAGTCAGTGCAGAAAATATAAAATGTGGAAATGAGTAAAACAAGAGAGAGTTCAGGAAGAAGAAAAGGAAAGGAAGATATAGGAAAGGTTAAAGGGATGATGAAAATAAGAAAGTAAGAAAGGAAGGAAGGATGAAGGTAGTGAAAAGGCATACAAGTGATGGAAAGAAACAGGGGAAGAAAGGGACGAAGAGAGAAAGGGGGAAGGTAGGAAGAGAGGATACGAAAAAGAAAGAATAGAAGAAAAGGAAACGAGGAAAGGAAGAAAAAAGTGAAGGAAGAAAAAAACAAGGGTAGAACGGAAGCCAAGAAAAGAACTTGGGTTAGATTGGACAGGTAGAGAGATTAAAGGTAGGAAGGCAGGCAAGGGAAGGTAGGGAAGGGAAGGGAAGAGAGAGCTAGAGGGTAAATGGGATGGACTGAAGAGGGAAGGAGATTAAATAAATGAGATAGGTAAGGGACGAGAGGCCGAGGGAATTAAGGGAACGACAGACGGAAGGGAGATTGAGAAAACGACAAATGAAGGAAAATAAGAATGTGAAGATAAACCCCCAAAAATACGACCATTGAAAAGAAAAGTTCAACCGAGAGAATTGGAGACATGAGAAGTTACGAAAAGAAAAATAAAAGAGAGAGAGAGAGAGAGAGAGAGAGAGAGAGAGAGAGAGAGAGAGAGAGAGAGAGAGAGAGAGAGAGAGAGAGAGAGAGAGAGAGAGAGAGAGAGAGAGAGAGAGAGAGAGAGAGAGAGAGAGAGAGAGAGAGAGAGAGAGAGAGAGAGAGAGAGAGAGAGAGAGAGAGAGAGAGAGAGAGAGAGAGAGAGAGAGAGAGAGAGAGAGAGAGAGAGAGAGAGAGAGCACCTGGAGCTTTGCCACAATCTTCGTAAATCTGTTAAAGACCTTCGCAGCTGCTGGAAAAGACGGAAAAAAGGGGAAAAGAAAGAAAAAGAACAAAGGAGAGGAGAGGAACCGGAATAACAGAGGGAAGATCAGCGAGAGTAGAACTAATAGCGGGAAAACGAGAACCGGGTAAGAGGGAATGAACGAAATGGGAAAATGGAAAGAAAACAAAAACAAGTAAACCGGTTGATAAAAACGACGAACCTTGGCGAAGAGGGAATGTAGAAAAGGGCAAAAAAAAAAGGGAAAGAGGAATAACATCAAATAAAACGTTGATGAAGAGTAAGAAGAAAAAATGAGAAGGGAAAAATGAAACTCACCTTAACAACCACAGCAAGAGATTGGAAAGCCATCATCATTATAAAGCAGAAAACAAAACAATACCATAACATAACGATTACAACACTCAACTATGCAAAAAAATAGATTAAACGAAATTGGAAACCCATTAAGAAATAGACCTCCAAAAGTACTAAATACCTTCATAAGAAAAAAAATCGAAAAATGAAGAATAATTACATTGACAAGAGAAAGGAAAGAACAGAGAAAGAGAGGGAGGTAAAGGGAATAAGAGAGAGGAAAAGACAAAGGGAGAGTAAAAACTAGTAAGGACAGGGAGATAAATAGAAAAAAAGAGGGGGAAGGAAGGAGGTAAGAACGTAGTGGATGTAGGGAGGGAGAGAGAAAAAACGAGAGAGGGGGAGAGATGGAGGAGGACAAAAAAAAGGTGAGGGGGAGGAACGTGTGTCTGTCTGTGTGTCTGTGTGTGTGTGTGTGTGTGTGTGTGTGTGTGTGTGTGTGTGTGTGTGTGTGTGTGTGTGTGTGTGTGTGTGTGTGTCAAGGGAATGGAACGCAGGTGGGGTGAGCTACAGATTGTGGAATGCAAAGAAGATTATTAAGAGAGAATAATATAGTAACACCTTTGAAGAATGCATGCTAGAGAATGAATAATAAAAGAAGTAATGTTGTGATGTATGTTGTCAAGGGTGGGCAAAGGACGAATATGATAATAGGATGTCAAGAAGATTAGACCAGTGAGGAACGAGGGCAGGGAAGGAAAATAAAAACAGGAAACAAAGAAGAATTACTGGAAAGATGAAAATATAAAGGAGAAAAAGGAGAGATATTACGTTACTGATACAATTTTGACGTGCATAAATGAAGATGGGATTTCGCTAGAGAGAAAATGATAAATAAATATTAAAAGAGTAAAAAGAAGCAAATAATAGTCAGGAAACATAAAAGAGCATGAAAAGGAATAAGAAGCAAATGAAAAGTTAAAAGAAAATTAAAATAAGAAAGTACAGGAAGGTTTTCATTGACAAGTGTATAAGAAATGTGAGCTTTGACAAAGAAGAAGAAAAAAAAATGATACGATTAAATGAAAGAAAAACATTAATTCAGCAAAATCGAAGGAACTCAAGAACTAAATACCTGCTTCTTACAGTCCATTTCCAAGAGACTTACATAAACCTGCTTACAAAGAGAAATCAATGAGAGAGAGAGAGAGAGAGAGAGAGAGAGAGAGAGAGAGAGAGAGAGAGAGAGAGAGAGAGAGAGAGAGAGAGAGAGAGAGAGAGAGAGAGAGAGAGAGAGAGAGAGAGAGAGAGAGAGAGAGAGAGAGAGAGAGAGAGAGAGAGAGAGAGAGAGAGAGAGAGAGAGAGAGAGAGAGAGAGAGAGAGAGAGAGAGAGAGAGAGAGAGAGAGAGAGAGAGAGAGAGAGAGAGAGAGAGAGAGAGAGAGAGAGAGAGAGAGAGAGAGAGAGAGAGAGAGAGAGAGAATGTTTTTTTCATCACAGAATTGCCGTTCCGTCAGCCTAATTGACAATATTTTATCAATTATGCTCGTAACGTGAGCCTAATGTTATCCAATCCTTCTTTATGGGATTAGTTTTTATGTTTCCTCCATAATCTTTGCTGTTGTCATCCATTTTTCTTACTGGCAGAAATGCTTAAGTTATCATTTTTTTGTCGATACTGTTACGTAAGGAGATAACTATGTAAAAAATGAATCAACTTCTGGGTGGCTGAGTGGTTAGCGTCCCTGCGCAGCGTCCTGGAGGACGCGGGTTCGGGTCCTGCCCGCCGCCACAGGCTGGGATATTCCAGTCACAGCCGAGCGGCCTCAGACTACCCACAGGCTATCCTGAAGACCACCCATCAGCCCGGACTCTAGATTCTCTCTCAAAAAGAGAGGATTAAAGGTGAGCTCCGGGGGCAGCATGAGACAAGCAGGATGGCGTCAATATAAACACTTGCTTGCGCCTGTACGGATCGGGCCAATCATCAGGCCCCACCAAGAAAGCCAACCGGCGGCACAGGCCGAAACTTAAAAACAAACAATAGTAACTAACATGGAAAAAGAGCAAAGAAAAAAGAGAAAAGCCTAGAAATAGTAACTAGTAATAGTAAATAGTATAGTAAGTAAGTACGTAGTAAAAATTGAAAACAGGAAAAACAAATAGTATAACAACTGCCTCGTTACCATATATACTCCCTCAAGTAACACGTAATACACACACAAGACGACACACATACACAAACACACATACACACAAACAAACATAGACAAACAAACAAACGAACACCTTCCTCCCATTCCATTAATCAAAACGCAGGTGTGGTCGTGACAGCCGATACCTTGATTCTGGGACCCTACCTGCCGCTCTCTCTCTGTATGTGTTTGTCTATCTATATTTGTTTGTTTGTTTGTGTATGTCTTTATCTGTGTGTCTGTATTTCGGTCTGTCTGAAGATCTGTCTGGGTGTCCATAAATGTCTGTCTTCTCTCTCGCCTGGAATCCCGCAATGATCATATCGAGAGAGAGGAAATGTAATTAGGTTGTCTGCTCAGGTAATGGCTCCGGGGCGGGAGAGGAGCAAAGGTAAGACTGGGAAAGACTGGGAAGAAGAAAATGAAGAAGAATTGGAGATCAGGAGGCTTTGCAGAGAGAGGATAGAGAGAGAGAGAGAGAGAGAGAGAGAGAGAGAGAGAGAGAGAGAGAGAGAGAGAGAGAGAGAGAGAGAGAGAGAGAGAGAGAGAGAGAGAGAGAGAGAGAGAGAGAGAGAGAGAGAGAGAGAGAGAGAGAGAGAGAGAGAGAGAGAGAGAGAGAGAGAGAGAGAGAGAGAGAGAGAGAGAGAGAGAGAGAGAGAGAGAGAGAGAGAGAGACAGACAGACAGACAGACAGACAGATAACATGACACTTGCACGACTATTAACACGCAAATGCGGCATAAAAAATCATATTAAAACAAACGTGAAAAGACGCACACACACAAACACACACACACACACACTCACACACACACACACACACACACACACACACACACACACACACACACTAGTACACATCCGTCTAGACAGAGAAACGCCCACACAACTTTAAAGTGAAAGGCGGGGTAAAAAAAAAGTACAGGCAGGAAAAGAGAAGATACATTTTTGCTTTTACCAAGAGACGGTGTGATGGTTTTCTGTATCTCTCTGTGTGTCTCATTTTTGTTTTGATGTATCTCTCTGTGTCTTCTTTTTTGTTTTTATGTATTTTTCTTTCCCTTCTGAAGGTTGTTTATTAATTCATTGTTTTTCTCCTGCTTGAACATGTAAGGTTGGATTGATTCCTTTAGTTTATTTTTCAAAGTTATGGAGATGGAATTTAAATATACATAATCCATATTTTCTTTCACAACGTTACTTTTCCTTAAACTTTTCTTATATATTTAGCATTACGGAAAGTATGGAAATATGAAGACGTTATATATATCCGATTTCCCTGGCAAACAAAATCAACATATAAAAACTATACTCGTCCACTAACGAATAATATTTTAATACATACTCGTACAAACAAGGAGAAAATATGTAGAGTAAACAAAACTTGAACTATAGCAGGGAAATACTCAACATAGGCCAAGTGTGGCAGAGAAAAGGTGAGTGAGGGGGCGAAGGAGAGGGGAAGGGTGAGATAGAGGGGGGGGTGAAAGAGGGCGTGGGAGAGGAAGGAGAGGGTGAAGGAGAGATGGAGGGCAGGGGTGAGGGAGAGAATGAAGGGGAGGAGGTAAGGGAATAGGGTGAAGGTGGGGGTGAGGGAGAGGGTGAAAGGGGGTGAAGGAGAGGAAGGATAGCATGAGGGAGGAGTGGGAGAGTGAGGGCGTGGGGGTGAGGGAAAGAGTGAGGGAAAGTGAGGGCGTGGGTGTGGGGGTGATGGGGAAGGGCAAGGGAGGGCGACTGAATATAGTGTGACTGGCCACAAAAAAATATAGCGTCGTAACATGGTCTGGACGCAACTGTGGAGGTTTTGGCCTCGTTCCCTGTGGCCGGCGAGGGAGGGAGAGAGGGGCGGAGCGGGCAAGGCTTGATGGGACCGGCTGAGTTAAGGGAATAATGGAATTCACTGCCAAACGAGCCTCCGGAGCACTGACAGCCCAATCAAATTCTTAGTTAGGCTGAAGCCCTTGTGCGGAGGGATCGGAGAGCTCGCAAGGCAGGATGGGAGGAAGGGAATCGCGGGGGAAGGGAATCCACTACCACTTGTGCATCCTGAGTGCCAGAAGGACGATCGGATGCTTTAAACACACTATTCTGGGTCAGTATTCTCAGACACCTCCGCCTCTCACATCAGCTTTTTCCAAAGGCCTAAGAAGAGATTGATCGGGTTCTAATGAGTTTTTTTTTACCTTCATCATACAGAAGAAATGTCAACCTTCCACCAGGGTCATCAAACTACCCTTGGGAATGCCTACATCTCCTACAAAAGCCTTGTCTAATGTGTGTGACAGGGCGCCGATGTGTTTAAGAATATGGGTAAAAAGAGAAGAGGACCCGTTTAGCATCAGGGGAAGAGCTGAGTCGCACCAGGAAGGGAATTCACCAACGAACGACCATGCGGAAAACCAGGGACCACTGCATTCCTGGTTACAATCACAGCCCAGCGTCGCCTTAACTGATTGGCGCAGCCGGAACGGGACTCCTCATTGACGAAGCTGGCTCGGGTAGCGGGCCAATCAGCGTTGAGAGTATAACATAGAGGATTTATGATTGGCGGGAAATTGGCCAGAAAACGAGAGCTGTTTCGCGGCTCGCTGCATGCTTCTTCTCGACTGGGGAAGGGAAAGGGAGGGAAGAGGAGGGAAGGAGATGAAAGAAAGAAAGACGAGAGAAAAAGAGGAGAAGCGGAGAATGATAAGGGAAAGAGGCAGACAAAGGAAGCAGAAGGGACGAGGGATCAGACAAAAAAAAAACACGAGAAAAACGCGAGAAAGGTAAAAAATAAAGACGGATAGGAGGAGGAAGAGTATAAAATGAGACGAGAGGAGGACGAATATGAAGAGGGAAGGAAAAAGCCAAAGAGCACAATGGAGAAAATGAGAGAGGGGAGGAACGAGAAATGAATGGAAGAGGGAGGAAAGATCAACACGAACGAAAGGAAGGAAAAAGGAAGCAGGGAAGGCCTCGAGCACACACACACACACACACACACACACACACACACACACACACACACACACACACACACACACACAAAGGAAGGATGAAATTGCAGTGAAGGAAGAATGGCAACAATAGGAGAAGATACAAACCGCAACGCATACACGAAGTAAAACAGATAAGGAAAACCAATAAAAAGCCAAAAAAATAAAGAAATAAAAATAAAATAAGAGAAATAAAAAAATAAAGGAAGAGATAAATACATAGATAAATAAATAAAGATAAATAAAGTAAGAGATAAATATAGAAAGTAAGAGAGAAGTAAGAGAGGGAAAGAAAACCAATAAAAAGCCTACGAAAGATATACAGAAAAATAAAGACCTCCGAAAACCTAAAATGACGCACAAAGAAACGAAACAGGTACAAAAAAACGCAAAACTAGCATAATACTCTAACAAAAAAGAAAAAGCATCGTATGTAGGAAGAAAGAAAGGAAAAGAAACCGTAAAAAAAGGACACTTACGAAGGAAGCAAACAAAAATAAACATACTTCTGAAAACCCAAAATAAAACGTAAAAAAGCATAAAAAAACGAAACAGGTCCAAAAGTAAAACACATCAAATAGCGTAATACTCCACAACGAACATATGCGACATACTCATCAACTTTTAACGCATTTGTACGCTATACACCTCAACCATAAAGTCACACATCAAATAGCGAAATACTCTAAAACGAACATACTTTACGGCATACTTCAACTTTTAACGCATTTATACGATATACGCTTCTGCCATAAAGTCACTCAGGCGGGCTATACGTTTCCCCAGGGGCTTGCTACGCCATCTACAGGGGAAGGGAAGAGGCTGTACCTGCGTAGGCGGACCGAGAGTGACCAGGGTGCCGAAACATGCCGCGGTGGTGGCCGGAGCCGAAGCCCCCGTGTCCGAGGTGACCGTGTGAGGCTGGGAGGGAGTGGGAAGTGGGGGGAGGGAGAGAGAACTTGATAGAGCGTTGGTAGTGGAATATTGAGGAAATTAATGTCGGTTTTAGTGATGATAATAATAGTAATACAATGATAATAATAATAATAATGATGATGATGATACTAATACCCATAACGATAGCATTAATAAAATCACATGAAGTTCGTACAAAACACCAATAAAACAAAAACGATAAACAGAAGACAATATTTTGAGAGAGGGCAAGAGAAAACAAAACTGGCGAAACTGAAACAAAATCACAATAACAATACCGGCTGACTGATATTGTTGAAACTATTGTCAATGGAATGGCTTTGGAGGGGAGACCGTGTAAAACTGGAGCATACATTATAAACACACACACACACACACACACACACACACACACACACACACACACACACACACACACACACACACACACACACACAACCATATACCCTTCTCATCCCATTAGGACAACATCAACTCGTGTGAGGAGAAGTAATAACAGCAACGGAAAGCTCACAGAGAAGATCAAAGGGAAGCGCTGGATAAAAAGTGAAGCCCTGGATCAGAGGAGGCTGAGGCAAGGCTTTGTACACCTGGGAGGTAGAACACGTGCATTGCCTGGCCGGGAAGACACACCTGACGAGGAGTTACGTTGACAGATGTGTTTACGTAGAGAGCCGTGATACTTTTCTTTTCCCGTTGTATTCAGTGTGTTAGTGTGTATATGCTCTTTCTCTATCTCTTTCTTTCTCTAAGCTGTCTGTTTGTAAGTGTTCATCCTGTCTTTATCTCTACCTCTGTTTGTTTCTATCTCCAAGTAGTCTGTTATTTTGTTTTTTATCCTTTCTTCATCTCTATATGCCTGTCTCTCTATCGCTAAGCAGTCTTTTCGTGTGTACTTGTCCTTTCTCCATCTCTACTTGTCTTTGTTTTTATCTCTCTGGTTGATGTTGTTTATGTTGACGAAATTAATGTGTGTTTGCTTACAAGAGAATCTGTTTACCATTTGTTTTCCATCCTTGATATGTTTGTTTACTTCGATGTCCTTTGTGTAACTCTCTCTCTCTCTCTCTCTCTCCAATCAATGCCAGTCGCTTTGTTTTATGTCCGTCGTTTTTCATGCCCGTTTTGTGTTCGTTAATCACACGCTTCGTTACGGTTCATTGTTCTTTTTTTCAGGTTTGGCTTTCTAGTGTTTTATTTTCCTCTTATTTTCTCTTTTGTGTCCGTCTTTCATCTTCTCGTTGGCAAAAAAATGTTGGGTTAGTTCAGGCATTGTCTCTTAAAAGCACTCTATTTTTGTTTTGTTTTTGTTTCTTCCAACTCTGATTTTCTTCTTTCTCGTCTAACTTCTTTTTCTTTTCTTTCTTCTTCTTCCTCTTATTTTCGTTCCTGTCACTCTATTTTCAAGACTTACCCCATTTCCTTTTCTTATCTTCACTCCTTTTCCTGCCCTTTTTTCTTTATTTTCTTTCTCATCCTCTTGTATCACTTTCTTCTTTTTTCCTCCTTTTTCATTTTTCATTTTACTTCGTCCTTCATCTTCCTCTTCACTTCTTCCTACACAAGCAATTTCTTATTTGGGCAACTCTTCTCTCTGAACCAATCCTCCTCCTTTGTCTTCTCTCCTATTCTGGCAGTCTCCTCTTCCTCCTCTTCCTCCTCCTCCTCCTCCTCCTTTTCCTCCCCTTCCTCGTCCTGGTTCTGTTCCTCCTCTCAAAATACGTTCTATTATGAAAACAAACATACCCTGGTACCAAGCATATTGGGAATCGATCAAACATGTGAGAGAGAGAGAGAGAGAGAGAGAGAGAGAGAGAGAGAGAGAGAGAGAGAGAGAGAGAGAGAGAGAGAGAGAGAGAGAGAGAGAGAGAGAGAGAGAGAGAGAGAGAGAGAGAGAGAGAGAGAGAGAGAGAGAGAGAGAGAGAGAGAGAGAGAGAGAGAGAGAGAGAGAGAGAGAGAGAGAGAGAAAAAATGGTTGCAGGATGGAAAGAGAGGATGTAGCAATGTTTCTTTATCTATATCCTTCAGCTCGAGACACGTACTATACATGAGCGAAACCCAAACAAATATATAATGTTTTTCAACTAAACAAAGACAGAGTGAAAGATAAGAAACAAATATTACTTTTTTCTTTACGGACGGATTCTTTACGGACACATTTCTTTAATCACCACCACATACCTAACACACATCTAACCTAACCTAACACATGCGTAACCTAACCTAGCCTAACCTAACCTGACATATAATAAACCCAACCTAACCTAACATATACCTAACCATACCTAATACATGCCGAACCTAACATATACTAAACCACACCTAACCTAACACATACATAACATAACATAACATAACACATACTAAACCTGATTATAAAACGCATAATGGAAAGATGAAGAAGAGAAAGAAAACTCCTGACGTACGTTCCTCGCAAAACTCTCGTACCTCCTCACGCTGGGATGCCCGTGTACGATAATTCCTATGAGATTGGCGTTCGTGGATGATGACTAATTGATGACTTGGGTGATGATTGGTTAGGAGTGTGGGGGAGTTGTGGCGTGGATTCAATTACACCCCAAAAACGAGAGATAGATAGATCGAGAGAGAGAGAGAGAGAGAGAGAGAGAGAGAGAGAGAGAGAGAGAGAGAGAGAGAGAGAGAGAGAGAGAGAGAGAGAGAGAGAGAGAGAGAGAGAGAGAGAGAGAGAGAGAGAGAGAGCAGGAATGAGGTCAAAAAGAATATTAAAAGTGAAAAGTAAAATAAAACATGTAAAAGACGTAGAAATCCAACTAAAAACTACCTATAAAATAATAAAAAATAGGTAAGTAAGAGAGAGAAAGAGAGAGAATCGTACGCTTAAGCAAACATATATATTAAAAGAACCATGGTAATGAATTTCAAAGCGATACATGTGCTTTAACTCGACATACCAACGAGAACTTGCAAATTGATTCGAATAAATACCAAACGGACGTACAATGAAACGCGGGTGTAAAGTACCGCAGAGTTTTACAGGTCTACTTTATTTTCAACTATTAATTGTCTCTATTTATTTTATTTTATTTTGTTTATTTTGGGGGGTGGGTTGATATTCCTTCTAGTTTTCCTTGCATAATTAGCGTGACACTTAATATTCTAGAGGTAGCAAATAATCGTATCTGCAAATGTATACAATTCAACTTAAGGATAATTAAAGAGAAACAAGGAGAATGGAAAAGAGACAGTCTTATGCAGATCCTCCACATAATTAATTTTACGTAACTTTTCCTGTTCTGACTAGATTCCTTTACACAACACGCACACACTCACTCCACCAGACAAAAGAACATCGCAACAAGACGCTTCTGGCAACACTGACGCAACTTCCCACTCGCGAACACGACTTCTTGCGTAAAAGTGAATGAGCAAAAACTTCTCATGCACAACATTTTTTCAACAAGAACACTTCCAGACTTCGTTAAAAACAGGCGTGCGAGGCAAAACAACTTGCAACACTTGGTGGGGCAGGTGTTGCGAAGGAGGCAGGGAGAGAGGAATAATGAAGGAAGGGAAGAATAGGGGGAGAAGAGGGAGAAGGAGGTAAGGAAAGGAAGGGATAGACGGATGGAGGAAGGAAGGACGGGAAAGAGGAAACAGGGATGGAGGGAAGGAGGGAAGAAGAAGAGAGGCAAAGAGAGAGTCATAAATGGAAAGAAAAGAAGAAATAAAGGTGAAAGGAGAAGGAGCGGAGAATGAAGGAGGAAATGAGAGAAAAAGAATAAAAAACGGATTTCTTTCATTTAAGTTCCCGAATCAGTAACTCGGAAAAGCGTGAATGGTCGCCTAATAAGATGTGATCAGAGTGACATTATTAAACCCAGTCAGTGGAAACTCATCAAATAATTCAGAATCCTCACCAACATTCCCTAAAACAATGAATAAAAGTACAGTAAAAAATAATTAATATGCTACTAACTCCTGAAAAAAAAACATACCAAATCTCTCTTTCTATGTGTGTATGTCCATCTATCTTCTTATATATTCATTGTAGTCTCGTGGTGATGGGCTTTTTGTGTTGATTTATCGCCCGCACTCAAAAAATATTGTAGATTTGGATAAAAAGCCGAGGGATAATGGGATAGAGAGAATGGGATGAAAGTTTCCGAAATACATTATTCAAATTCCTTCTTCTGTGTAGGTGTGTGTGTGTGTGTGTGTGTGGGGGGGGGAGAGAGAGAGAGAGAGAGAGAGAGAGAGAGAGAGAGAGAGAGAGAGAGAGAGAGAGAGAGAGAGAGAGAGAGAGAGAGAGAGAGAGAGAGAGAGAGAGAGAACAGTAATATAGAGGACTGTGGTGAGGAAATACTCAACAAAAACACTCGGTACAGTTTTTCGTCCCGGCTTCCTGAATGTCCGTCGCCGTCCGCCACTCCTTGAAAATTCGATGAAAACTCACTTTTATATTGACTGTTATTGGATTTCTGTGAGTGATTTTTATTTATTTGCCGTGTTAATAAATTCCCTATGTTCTCTGCGTTCCTCTCCACTGGGCATAAAAACGAAAGAGGACGACCGACTTTTGTTGTGTAAGTACGTCAATAGTAAGGGATTTCGATATTCTGACATTCCGGCATTTGCAACGGGATGTAGTACGTGGAAATCAAATAGGATAACGAAATTGTGGGGTATGCCTATTTCAATATTCATGGGTTTTGTTAGTTTTCAATGTAACTTATAAATTGACTGTCATCGTATTTCGTACAGCTGGGAACAAAAAGGATATCCAGTTTTTGGGGGCGGAGGGATAATTGTTTAAATATATATGGATTTCCTTTAGTCTTGTTAATATGGTAAACTTTTATCCGTATTTCCAACTGCATATAAACAAAAAACAAAAGGGAAAACCATGATAGACAGTACTACTTTTTCTGCAACTATTACAAAACAACAACTACTGCAGCAGCAACAACCAACGCTTCTACCATCACCGTTCCTAAGCTTACCGTCAGGACAAACCACTATCATACTTTTAATACCATCGCTACTACTACTCTTTCAGCAACTTCAACGACAATAACAACAACAATACCACCACCACCACCATCAACAACAACAACCAGCAGCACCTCAACCATCACCACTTCGCAACCTACCGTCAAAACAAACTCCTTTCATCCCTCACTACCATCGTTAACAACAATAACCTTTACGTATCGCCGTCACCACACACAGGTTTGGAAAATAAGAGAAAAACAACGGATAACAGCCACCCACGAAATGACAAAAAGGAAACCGCTAATGGTTTTATCATTTATTTTGTTTGTCTGTCTCTTATTTTCTTTCTTTGTTTTCTTTCCGTACCTTACTTTCCTTCTTTCCTCCTATTTATTATTTTTTTACTCTGTTTTTCGTTACTTTTTTCTCCATCTTCTTTCTCTAGTTCTTTCCTTTCTTCTTTCCTCCTTCATTCCTCTTATTTTCATTCTTAAATCTTTGTTTCTCTTTACTTTTTTCTATCTTCTTTTCCCAATTCTCTCCTTTCTCCTTTCCTCCTTCCTTCATTTTCCTCTCTCATTTCCTTTCCTTTGTTTTATCCCTCTATGTTTGTGTTGCAAAAGCTGAACTGAACCACTACAGCAACCACCACCAACAACAACACGACCACGACCAACAACAAAGGCATAACAAAGCATATTCCAACCCAAACACTGAAGCCAACAAAACCACACCCTGTCGATCGCTCCCTTCCCCATCACACACACAGAGAAACCGACTCCCCCTCCCCCAAACCGTGTCCACCCATACCCTCTACTCGCCCTCTCTACGTCCCTGTCCCCTACTGCTCTCCAGATCACCAGAGGGCACCCGCTGAGGAGCAACGTGCCGCCAGCTGACTGAGGCGGCATCAAAGAATCATCAAATCAGCTGTGTCGGGAACCCCACGGGGAGGAGAGGCATGTGTCGGTCGGCAAAGGGAGGTAGGGAAGGACAAGGCTTATGAAGGGAAGAATGGAGGATGGGAAGCAGAACGAGGGAAAGATTGAGGAACTGAGGGAGGGAAAACAAGGCAGAGGGAGGAAATAAGATCAAAATAATGTAGAAAAGAGAGAGACGGAAGGAAAGAATAGGAGGGAAACTGTTGGGAAAGGAGGGAAAGGAAGGACAAGGCTGAGTAATGGGATAGAATAGAGGAAAGAAAGGAGAATGAGGTTACTATAAAGGAAGTGAAGGAAAGCCAAAAAGAGGAAATATGACAAAATGTAGAAGGAAAAAAGAGAAAGGGCAAGAATGAAAGAAAAGAAAGCAGAATGCGGGAAGGATTGAGGGAGGGAGGGAAGGAAATGCGGAGGAGGAAGGAATATACAATTTGTGAGGGAAAAATAGGGAAAGGATATCGTAAAGAGGGAAGAAACGAAGAATAGGAAGCAGAAAGGAAAAAAGGAAGCAGAATACAGGGGGAGGAGAGAAGATATAATATGGGAGGGAAAGAGAGAAGGAAAACCGTGAAAAGGGAAGATTTGACGGAGAGAAGACAAAATCCGGGATGGAGGAAAGGAATAAATGAAAAAGAAAGGACGGGTGTGAGGGAAGGAACGAAGGAATGAGGGAGGGAGACAGGTATGGCGGAAAAAATGAAGGAAGAAGTCAGAATGCGGAGGGACTGCAGAAGGAAGGAAGGAAGAAAGGAAAGTACAAATAAAGAAAAAAAGAAGAAAAGAAGAACAGAGGAGTGACGAGAGGCAAAAATACATGCAAAAGAACCGGGAAAGGGAGAGTCTGCAGGTGGAATGAAGGTATTAATTAATGAGTCAAGGAGGAAGGAAGGACAGAAAGACAAAAAGGAGCTTATTTTTAACATAAAGAAGTCAGGAAGAGGGAGTGAATAGAGTAATACGAGGACGCGGGGAAGAAAAGAGATACAGAGACAAACTATGACAAAGTGAAAACAGAAATATGAGACAAGTTTGCCAAAAAGGAAAATAAGAAGAGCAAGAACAGGAAGAAATCAAGAAGCATTACAAAAAAAATTATCATGTAAATAGGAAAGAAGAGAAAAAAAATGAATAATCAAGAAATATAGAAAAAACGACGATCATGTAAATTGGAAAGAGAGGAAAACAGCAAGAACGAAAAAAAAAATATTACACGAAAAAAAATAATCATGTAAATAGAAAAGAGAAAAAAAGCAAGAACGAAACAAAAAATACAGAAAAAATACAAGAAACGGAAAATGTGTAAATCTAAAAGGAAAGGAAACATTAGCAAGGAACAGAAAAAAAGGAAAAAAAAAATACTACAAGAAAAATTATCATGTAAATTGAAAAGGAAAAAAAAGGAAACCAAAAGAACAATAAATCAGGAAATATTACAAGAAGCGATAAAAAGTACAAATCAAAAAGTAAAATAAATGATAACAAGAACAGAAAAAATACAAGAATTATTACCAGAGACGATAAGCACGTAAATCAATAAGGAAAAGAAGATACAATTTATGAAGGACGGAGAAAAGAAAAGTCGTAAGAAGGAAAGAAATGATGGAAAGAGACAAAATGCGGAAGAAGAGAAAGGAATAAATGTAGAGAAGAAGGAACAGAAAAAAAAAACAGAGAAAAAAAACATTACCAGAAACGATTCATACTCAGACAAAAGCAATAACATATCAAGATTAAAGAAACATAAACTAAATAACTAAAAGACAGTTGGAAAGAATTTCGTATACTATTTCCGCCTAATTGGTCTTAAGGCAGAAGATAACGATGCATTTTTGTCTCACTTTCATTCAATAATAAGTCTCGGGTTCAATTTGCGACGGAAAAGCGAAGAAAACGGAGACGGTCAAGAAACACATTGCCTTTTTTTCGTTTTTTCTTTTCTCTCTTTTTGTGCGCACTTTCCTTCCTCCGCCCCTGCAATTCCCCGCTTCTTTTCTCTCGCTTCTCGGTCTCTCGTTCTCTCTCCCCTCCTTCTCTTTTGCTAACTCCTTCCCCTTCTCTTCCTCTTTTATCATACCCACCCCCTTCCTCTTTCTTTTCTTTCGCTTCTCGCTGTCTCTTCCTCTCTCTCCCCTCCCCTCTTTTACTAACTCCTTCCCCTTCTCTTCCTCTTTTACCATACCCACCCCCTTCTTTCTTTTCTTACGCTTCCCGCTCTCTTCCTCTCTCTCCTCCTCCTCCCCCTTCCTTTCCCCTCCCTTATTACCATCTCCATCCCCTTATATCCTCTCCTCTTTTACTTACCCCTTCCCTCTACCCTCCTCCATTACTAACCCCCTTGCCCCCTCCCATTCTCCTCTTCTACCCTCCCAATCCCCCTTCACCTCCCCTTCTACCCTCCCAATCCCCCTTTCCCTCCTCTTCTTTTAGCATTCCCTTCCCCGACCTCATCCCCACAGCTCCTCGCAATGCCAAATATTTTAAGCAAGTGAGGCAGAAACATGCATGCGTCCCTTACAAATGCTTCTGATATCAGTGAGCTCCATGCAGAATCTCTCTCTCCCTCTCCCTCTCCCCCTCTCTCTTTTCCTCGAAGAACTGCATTGCTCTCCAGTCCTCGCGTCCTGCCAATCTCTGTTCCAATCAGCGTCGAAGTCTAAGAGCCAGAGAAAACTTTCATGCATATTTTCCTTCCTCCTCATATATGCTTAAGTTTATGATCTTGGCGCAGCTCCATCAGCCTTCCATGTAGTGCTATAGATATTTTTTTTCCCTGGGTGCCTTCTCTTGTGTAGTGGTGCGTGTATAGTTTATTGCAGTACGGTTTGGCATGGTCTGAATTCACCGTTGCCAGATTATCGTACTCAGAGCATAGTATTTACCGGTTTCTGAAGCCTGTTGCCAAGAAACATCAGGAGCTAAACCTTTTAACGATAACTATAAATGAGTTTCGTTATTGGAGCCCAGAAGATAGTTTTGGGGTAGGAAGTCGGGAAATATAAGCGGCTGAGTACGACAATCTGGCACCGTTGAGTCTGGTACGGCCTCTTTCGCTCTACATGACTTCACCTAAATATTCTCGCGTGTATGGTCTATTGCGGTCTAGTTTGCCATGGTATTATACGGTCTGCTGCACCCTACATGCTTTATCTTATCTATTTCTGCATGTACAGTCTATTTCAGTTTAGTTTGGCAAGGTTTGACACGGCCCGTTGCGCTCTACTTGCCTCATTTTGTTTATTCCAACGTGCATGATTTAGGTTGGTCCAGTTTGCTTTGGTTCTGATGCGATTCCTCCGCCCTCCAAGCTTCCACTCATATCGCTCCCCTTCCAACGTCTCCCCGCCATCGTTCATATCGTTTGTTTTTTTCATTATCTTCTCCTTGTGATTCCGGCCACTCGAACGTATATACTTATTTTATTTTGTTATTAAATTTAACAGTTCAAGTTCACAATATTGAGACCACGAATGCCTTTGTTTGTCTTGTTTTCCTTTTTTTCCCTCTTTTTCTCCCGTGATTTGTGCACTTTCACAACGCCAAAATTTAGGTCACTTTTTTTTTACAACGAAGAGACGGTTCAAGGGCAACAAAAAGAGTGTAGACTGTAGAAGGAAAAAGCACGCTACTCACCGCTCCCATAATATACAAAACTAAAGAGTGGCTAAAAGAGAGGTCCCACTACCAACCCTTCCCCTATCCACCAGTCCCATTACCAACCCTTCCCCTATCCACCAGTCCCATTACCAATCCTTCCCCTATCCACCAGTCCCATTACCAACCCTTCCCCTATCCACCATTCCCATTACCAACCATTCCCCTCTCCACTAGTCAAATGACCAACCCTTCCCCTATCCACCAGTCCAATTACCAACCCTTCCCCTATCCACCAGTCCCATTACCAGTCCTTCCCCTATCCACCAGTCCCATTACCAATCCTTCCCCTATCTACAAGTCCCATTACTGTGGGGTTCTTGTAAAAGGTCTTGACCTCTGAAGATCTCGATGTATTCTCAGCCATAAAAATATTAATCAAATTATCTGAAAATTGAGTTCTCACGCTCACAGGCCCCTTCTTGTCACTTATTTTTGACCAATCACACCCTCATAGGATAAACAAAGACCAGATAAACCTGCTCCTAAGTCTATTTAACTCAACAAGGAAAACTCGCTGAAAATAAGGAAAGTTAATTAATTCCAGGCATACAGCTACCTAGCTTACAGGCTTAAACGATCCTAGGCACGAACTGTACTTTGCTGTAGATGGGCGCACCTGAATCCCGCCTGGAAGCCATGTGGTCTCACGCCCACGATGAGTCCTGCCGTTTCTCATAACCTCCCAAGGTGCTCCACACAGCAAACACGCCTCTCGTAACCTCCCAAGGGCTTCCCTTGCCTGCAGTACACAGTCACCTGACTTGTGGATACGGCAGGTGGTAGGAAGACCACCACGATGTAAAACACGTGGCCGGGAGAGGGAGAAGGCGCGTCCGGTCGTCGCTGGGTCACTCAGGGAAGAGAAGGTGCCCCCCGAACGTTGGCGGGCTCGCGGGCCGCGGCCAAGATGCCAGCACTCGCCACAGCTGACATCTCTTATCTACATAACACTTAACTAACGCCCTAACGGCTATAGGTTATTATTTATTAATAACCTAACACCATGCACTAAGTAATAGTGGGTCATGCATCCCACGAATATTTCAGCATTGGCAGCAATAGGCGATAATATGATTTGAATAAGCTCCGCCCACTCTTGCACTGACCCGTGATTTCTGCACTTTCACAATTGCAAAATTCAATGCACGAGTACAATCATTTATTTATTTTCTTTTGCTTTCTTTTTCTCGTTCATGTAAGCTTCAAAAACGACAAAATTCTGATCGCGAATGCATTTACCGCCAACCCTTTTTCTTTTCCTTTATATTTTTATGGCTTCTGTAGTTTCAGAGCCAGAATATCGAAACACTTTATGGGATTGGAAACTGCGTCAGGGGGCTTCCTTCTTCGAATTTTTCCTTTTGTGGATCGAGAAAAGTCGACTTTTTGCATTCTACTTTATCTTTGATGCGTCAGTTCTTGCTTACACACGGAATAGTGATGAGGGAGGAAGAGGGAGGAAGAGAAGAGATATGAGGAAGGGAATAGATAAATAAGAATAGCAACAAAAGTGAAACAAAATCCAGAAATATTGCACGAAAAGATTATCATTGAAAAAAAAGGAAAAGACGAGAACCAAAAGAGAAAAAAGAAAGATTGGAAAGTACGAGGAAAAGAGGTAAAAATAAGGAAGGACAACAAAGACATGAGGTATGATAGATCGAAAGGAAGTGAAAGCGAAATATGATAAATGACCAAACATCAAAGTGAAAACAGGAAAGATAGAAGGAAATAAAAAGGAAGAAAAGTCAGAAGGGAAGAAAAGGTAAGTAAGGAATAGAGACGGAGATAAAATGAAGAAAGAGAGTAAAGAAGACGTAATATATGATAGATGGAAAGGGAGTGAAAGAAGAAATAAAATAAATGACCAAATATTAAGGTGAAAATAGGAAGGAAGAAAGGGAATAAATAGAAGGAAAAGACAGAACACTAAGAAAGACATGTGATATAGTAAAATATAGAGATAGGAAGAAAGAAAAAAAGAAGGAAAATAGGTGGAAAGCAAGAAACAAGACATGAAGGTGAGCTGACGAAAGGCGGAGAAAGAAAGGAGGTAAGAAGCCAAACAGAGACGAAAATAGAAAGAAAATGTAGGGGAGGAAAAATATTTGAGATTGCGGATGTGGAAGTAGGAAAGATGATAGGGAACCACGTCTTAAAGGATGTGATGGAGAGACAGGAAGGGAAGAGAAGTAGGAAGAAGGAGAAGGAAAGGAAATGGAAAATGAAGGAAAGCGAAGGAGGCAGAAATAAAATGAAGAAATGAAAAAGAAAAGAAAGAAAATAGAAGATGGAGGATGCTAACAGTGGGCAAAAACAAGGAAAAGGCGAGAGAAAAGTGAAAAGAATAGAAGGAGAAGGAAAGGAAATGGAAAATGAAGGAAAGCGATGAAGGCGGGGAATAAAACGAAGTGAAGAAAATGAAGCAAAAAGGAAAATAAAAAGTGAAGAGATGTGAGAGAAAAACTAACAATGGATGAGAATGAGGGAAAGGCGTAAGAAAGGTGGAAAGAATAGGAGATGTAAGTTTTTAAAGGAGGAGGAGGAGAAGGAAGAGGAGGAGAAGGAAGAAGGGAAATAGAAGGTGAAGGAAAACAAGAGAATATGTTACCCAGGATGGAAGAAAAAAATAGAAATGAAAGGAGGGCAAAAGGAAAAAGGAATGGAAGTTGGATTCCAGTAAAAGTTTGATGCGAACAAAGAGGAAAATAAAGAAGAGATAGAAAGGTGAAGGGTGGAAAACTTTAACGTCAGAAAATAAAAACAAATAGAGATAACAGTTTGGGAGGAAAAGAGGAAGGCGAAAAAATGATAAAAAAAGGTGAGAGTGAATGCTTCGAAGTAAATAAAAGACCAGAGATTAACAAAAGAGAAGAGATACATAAGGGAAAAGGAAAATCAAGTAAAAGGGGGAAAGGAAGAGAAAGGGCAGCGGGGGCAAAGCACTAAGGGACAGAAAAAAAATATAAATATCAGCATCTTGATCCCTTTTGCAATCAGAATCGTTTCCCGAAGCTTCCCTTACCTCCAGCTCATACGCCTGACTGCTCGCTGCTTGGGTTCAGATCCTTTGTGGATTTTTTCATAAATATTCTAATCCTTTTTCTATGCCAGGAGCCGAAACTTACAAAGGCGAGTCGCAACGTTGTCTGCAGCAGATTCAGAAATAAAAGTTGAGAGGTAAAAAAGATGATAACAGATGATGCGAATGAATAAAAAAAAGGAAAATAAAATAGAAAAAAAAGCCTGTCACCACATGCTACAAAACGTTCCATTATATAACGGCATTGACTCAAGCTTTCCAAATTTTTAAGCTTTCTGGAGACCTAAAATAAGTTTGCCGCCGTGAAATACTCGCCAGTCTATACACCCAGAAGTAAAATATATAATTTTACAATTATTAACCATAAGATTTTGGTTTTCAAAATAGGCTGATTCAAAATACCTTGGGAGTGTGAAATACATAAAAAGTTCCGCACACTAATGGAAACGAGCGTGAAAGAATAAATAAAAGAAAAGTGACGTGAAAGATAACAAAAATGAGCAAAATGCAACTACAAAAAAATAAAGAAAAAGGCGTGAAAGATAACAAAAATGAGCAAAATGAAACTGCAAAAAAAAAAGATATAAAGAAAAATGGCGTGAAAAATAACGAAAACGAGAAAACGACAGACAAGACAAAACAAATGAAAATAATAACAACACGACACAAAACGAAAATAGCGAAAACGAAACAAAAAACATATAAACACATATGAAAACTGACGAGTATCAAATTAGACCCCAAAACACACACACAATACACACACAACACGACACAACACATTTCCATATTGCAATACGGTACGAAAATATCACATCACAGTCACGCTCTCTTCGGCCAAGCAACCCGCGCCGCCAGCAGTCCGGTCCAACCCACGGTCCCTCAGCCTGCCAGACGTACGATACCAGACTGCAATGGCGAGCGCTCTCAAAACACTATTTTAGAAGCAACGTAAAGGAGGGAGGCGGCTTCAGTTAAGGCCCGATATTGCGTTGGGGATGAGGCTCGCGAGGGCAGGGGTGTGTGAGGTTCTACTTAATTAGTTTGCCAGAAGAGAGCGCAAGAGAGAGAGCTCGCTGGAGAGTGAAAGAGGGAGAGGGAGAGGGAGGACGATTTAGTTTCATTGCAGTCGTATTTGTCGTCATTGCTCTCTTGTTATGTTTGTTTTCTTGGATCTGCTGGTCTTAAAGAGGACTGATAGGGCCGTATGGGAGGGTTGTAGAACGCTGGGAGTGGTGATATGTTGTGGGGTACGTGTGTGTGTTTGTGTGTCCGTCAACTTTTTTTTGTGTGTGTGTGTAATTGGTTTCAGTTCCCTTGGCGTTGATGATGTGGGTAACTGACCGATCGACTGACTGACTGACTGACTAACTGACTGACTATCTTTTTATCTCTTGAATCCTTCTATTTCAATTCGGAAATGACTTTTTTTTGTGTGTGTAGGCCTAATTGGTTTCAGTTCCCTTGGTGTTGATGATGTGGGTGACTGACTGACTGACTGACTGACTATCTTTCTATCGCTTAAATCCTTCTATTTCAATTCGGTACTGGCATTTTATTTTTTTCATCTCTTTTATGTCCCATCCTCTCTTTCTCTCTTAAAACCTTTATCTTCCCTTTAAATGAACTGGCTGACTGAGTGACTGACTGACTGTATCTATCAATCTCTTAAATCCTTCTATTTCAATTCGGTACTGACATTCTTTTTTTTTATTTCTTCTATGTCCCTTCCTCTCTCTCTCTCTTTTCATACCTTTATCTTCCCTTTAAATGACTGACCGACTGACTGACTTTATCTTTCTATCTCTCTAATCTCTATACTTTAATTCGGTACTGCCATTTAAATTTTTATGCCGTCTATCTCCCTTCTTCCATCTCTTCATTACTCCATATTCCCTTTAATCCTAGTCCTCCTCTCCCACTATCATTAAGCTTAACCAAGACCCTCGCCCCTGTAACTCGTTCACGCTAAAGCCACTCAATCAAGCCTCAGTGTTTCCCTCCTCCCACTTACCCACAGCTTTCAACTTGCATTCTACTCTCTCTCGTCCTCCTCTACCTCGTTCTCGTCCTCCTCCTCAACGTCCCACGCAGTATTTATCCTCATCTCCCACTCACCACTGACTCTTCTCTCTCTCGCCGTCCTCAACGCAATCTTTTCACTCACCAGCCACTCGTAACTGCCCTTCTTCTCTCTCACGGACACTCCACCTCGGAAGGACACCAGAGAGAGGAAGGAGTAAGGGAGGAGGAGGGGTGGAGTAGGAGGTAGTAAACAGATATATTTCCCGTGGACAGAGATGGAGCAATGAAGAGGGGGAAGGAAAGAAATGGAAAGCGTTGAGAGGAAAGAGTATGACAGGAGGAAGGAGGGAAAGGAGTGAGAGAGTGAGATAAAGAGATAGTTGCGTGCACGGAGATTGAGCCATGGAGAGGGGAAGGAAAGAGAGAGAAACGGAGAGAAGGGAGATGAAAGAGTATGGGTAGAGAAAGACGGAAGTGTAGTGAATCGTGAGAGCAAATTGGGGAAGGCAAAAGAAAGGAAGAGAAGGGAAAGAGTGTGAGTAACAAAAGAAAGGAGAAAGAGGAGTGAGTCGTGACAGTAATTTGAGGAAGGAACAAGAAACGAAGAGAAAGGAAATGAAAGAGTATGAGTAAAAGAAGAAGAGAAAGAGCAGTGAATCGTGACAGCTATTTGCATGCACAGAAAAAAAGAGTGAATTGACTGAATGTCTTACAGAAGAGCAGGAACAGTGAGTCGTGACAGTAAGGAAAGAAAAAAAAAACGAAAAGAAAGGAGATGAAAGAGTATGAGCAAAGAAAGAAGAGAATAAGAGAAATGAGACGCGGCACAGATATTTGCATGCACAGAAAAAAAAAAAACTAAATTGACTGAATGTTTTATCGAAGTGCAGGAAGGAACGATCGATGGGCCTGCGTGAGTCTATTGTAGTGTGTCGTGTTACAGTGAAGGATTGAATACGTTGTTTGCGCATAATTTTGGATCAAAGGTGATGTCTCTAGTCAGGTGATCGTTCCTTTTGGAGTAAATTGATCTTTATTGACAGTAAAAGAGATTGCTCGAAGGCCGACGAAATAAAATACTGGAATTGTTGTTTTTCTTTTTTGTTTGTGTGTGCGTGTGTTTGATGGAGGTGATTGCGTATGGTGTTTGAGTGGAGGTATTGTTGGTGAGTGTGTGTTTTGTGTGTGTGTGTGTGTGTGTGTGTGTGTGTGTGTGTGTGTGTGTGTTTAATAAAGTAAGAGTTATTTGTATTCATGTATGCCTGTGTTCTTGTATGTATGTATGTATGTATGTATTTCTGCATCACGACAGAAACACGAAAAACACACACACAAAAAAAAAACACGCATGACATAAAACAAGGAAAAATCAACCAAAAAAAAAAAAAAAACACGCAATCACACAAAACACAAAATCGCACAAAAAAAGCACACAAAAGGATCGCGACAAAACTGCAAAAAACGCCAAAAAAAAGTCATAAAAAAAAGAGAACCGTCGCGCCAGTTTCCGGTGTTCCAATATTTTCGAAACGTTTGCCGCGAGAGCCAATCAACGCCTGTGTTTACCTCCTACGTCATCAGGGAAAGGCGACGATTTGGGGGATTTCGTTTTTTCTTCTGTGCAATTTTAAAATCAACGACAACTCTTTGTTCTCTCTCTCTCTCTCTCTCTCTCTCTCTCTCTCTCTCTCTCTCTCTCTCTCTCTCTCTCTCTCTCTCTCTCTCTCTCTCTCTCATATATCTATAACAATATTTCAATAACGATGTAAAATTGCTTCCTAAACATAATCTTCCCATTTTTTATTTATATTTTTGTAACAATAAAATTTACACAGACTTATTAAGTTTCCAAAGCTTGTTATCTCTCCCTGGTTTATCAATATAAATTACAAAATCGTTCTCTCTTTCAATTTATTCTGCGTTTCAATAACTGATATTTAATTTACACGTGAATGTAAGTTTTTCATTACCATTTTATTTGCCATTTGTTTTCGAGAAGAGTAATACAGTTTAAACAAGAGTATTACGTTTCGAGAGCTGTTGGATTCTCTGTATTTTCATATGGATAAAATATATATGTCTCTGCCTCAAGGGATTAAGTGAGGCTCCCGGTAATCGATCACAAACATATTTCAATACATTCACTTTTATCCGTCTAGTCAACGTTTTTGTTTCATTTTTCATCTCTCTCTCTCTCTCTCTCTCTCTCTCTCTCTTCGCTATTACCAACTCAATTTTGGCACAATTACAAGACCTCCCTTTCCCCTTTACCCTGCATTTCCTTCTTGCTTCTAAACTTTCTTCCTTTGGCATAACTTTCTTACTTTCCCTTTATTACTCTCCTTCAACTCGTCCTTCTCCTCCTCAACCCTCCTCTGCCAGGGTTCTAAATACATAACTTTTTCCTATAATATCTTCCTTTATTAAATTATGTGTTCTTTGTATCTCATTTCGGTGTGCAAGAGTGTAGACCCGTTTGCTAGTTCCTTTATGATTTTCCCATTTAACTCTTCCTTCGGCGGGTCTAAATTCATTATTTTTGGAAGAATAGACTCTTCACTTCCTTCTTGTCATGTTATTATCTCATTCCTTCCTTTACGAGTTCTGCGTTCTCCTTTTTTCGTAACTTTATTATTACTGTCCTTCTCTCTCAACTCCTTCCATTTCATATTTTCCATAAGTTTATACTATCTCATATACTTTTTTTGTACCTACTCTGCTACCCTTTTTGGTACTCTATACACTCCCTCGCTCTCTCCCTCTCTCTCATTTCCTTCCACTCCATATTTTCCCTTGTTTTCTACTTTCTCAGTTTTTCTTTTAGTACTTATTCTTTGTTTAATGATTTCCAAGTCTTCTGTTTTTGATATTCTTTCTACTGTTACTTTCTCTGCTCCTTCCACTCAATATTTTCCATTAGTTTATGCCTTCTTTTATTTTATTTTAGTACCCATTTCTTCTTTTATGAGTGCTGAGTTATCCCTTTTCGCTCCTCTATACACTCCCTCTTTTCCTCTCATATTTCCTTTCGCTCCACGGGGTCTGTGTTGGGTCATACTTTCTCACCTTCTCTCTTTCCTCCTTTGCTTCC